>NW_027274118.1:0-133409 GCF_030028105.1 Mobula birostris
GCCCACCCATCTATCTACATAAAACCAGTGCCGTCCTCCCCATCTATCTACATAAAACCAGTGCCGTCCTCGCCATCTGACTACATAAAACCAGTGCCGTCCTCTCCATCGCTCTACATAAAACCAGTGCTGTCCTCCCCATCTATCTACATAAAACCAGTGCCATCCTACCCACCTACCTACATAAAACCAGTGCCGTCCTCCCCATCTATCTACAAAAAAACAGTGCTGCCCACCCATCTATCTACATAAAACAAGTGCCATCCTCCCCATCTATCTACATAAAACCAGTGCCGTCCTACCCATCTATCTACAGAAAACCAGTGCCATCCACCCGATCTATCTACATAAAACCAGTGCCGTCCTACTCATCTATCTACATAAAACCGGTGTCATCCCACCCATCTATCTACGTAAAACCAGTGCCATCCTCCCCATCTATCTACATAAAAGCAGTGCCCCCCACCCATCTATCTACATAAAACCAGTGCCATGCTACCCATCTATCTACATAAAACCAGTGCCGCCGCACCCATCTATCTACATAAAACCAGTGCCATCTTCCTCAATTATCTGCATAAGACCATTGCCGTCTTACCCATCTATGTACATAAAACCAGTGCCGTGCTACTGATCCATCAACATCAAAACAGTGTCGTCCTCCCCATCTATCTACAAAAAAACCAGTGCCACCCTACCCATCTCTCTATATAAAACCAGTGCCGTACTCTCCATCTCTCTACATAAAACCAGTTTTTTCCTCCCCATCTATCTACATAAAAGCAGTGCCGTCCTCAACATCTCTCTACATAAAACCAGTGCCGTCCTACCCATCTATCTACATAAAACCAGTGCCATCCTCTCCATCTCTCTACATAAAACCAGTGCCGTCCTCTCCATCTCTCTACATAAAACCAGTGCCATCTTCCTCATCTATCTACATAAGACCATTGCCGTCCGACCCATCTATCTACATAAAACCAGTGCCGTGCTACTGATCCATCAACATAAAACCAGTGCCACCCACCCCATCTCTCTAAATAAAACCAGTGCCGTCCTTCCCACCCGTCTACATAAAACCAGTGCCATCCTACCCATCCAACTACATAAAACCAGTGCCGTCCTCCCCAACTAAGTACATAAAACCAATATCATCCTCTCCATCTATCTACATAAAACCAGTGCCGTCCTCCCCATCTATCTACATAAAACCAGTGCCGTCCTCGCCATCTCTCTACATAAAACCAGTGCCACCCTCCCCATCTGACTACATAAAACCAGTGCCGTCCTCTCCATCGCTCTACATAAAACCAGTTTTGTCCTCCCCATCTATCTACATAAAAGCAGTGCCGTCCTCAACATCTCTCTACATAAAACCAGTGCCGTCCTACCCATCTATCTACATAAAACCAGTGCCGTCCTACCCATCTATCTACGTAAAACCAGTGCCGTCCTCCCCATCTAACTACATAATACCAGTGCCGTACTCTCCATCTCTCTACATAAAACCAGTGCCACCTTCCCCATCTGACTACATATAACCAGTGCCGTCCTCTCTATCTCTCTACATAAAACCAGTTTTGTCCTCCCCATCTATCTACATAAAAGCAGTGTCGTCCTCAGCATCTCTCTACATAAAACCAGTGCCGTTCTACCCATCTATCTACATAAAACCAGTGGCCCCACCCATCTATCTACATAAAACCAGTGC
Organism: Mobula birostris; assembly: GCF_030028105.1. NCBI lineage: Eukaryota > Metazoa > Chordata > Chondrichthyes > Myliobatiformes > Myliobatidae > Mobula > Mobula birostris. The sequence continues at coordinate 1,712 of NW_027274118.1, forward strand.
CATCCTCCCCATCTATCTACATCAAACCAGTGCCGTCCCACCCATCTATCTACATAACACCAGTGCCATCCTCCCCATCTCTTTACATAAAACCAGTGCCGTCCTCCCCCTCCCTGTACATAAATCCACTGCCGTCCTCCACATCTCTCTACATAAAACCAGTGCTGTCCTCCCCATCTATCTACATAAAACCAGTGCCATCCTACCCACCTACCTACATAAAACCAGTGCCGTCCTCCCCATCTATCTACAAAAAAACAGTGCTGCCCACCCATCTATCTACATAAAACAAGTGCCATCCTCCCCATCTATCTACATAAAACCAGTGCCGTCCTACCCATCTATCTACAGAAAACCAGTGCCATCCACCCGATCTATCTACATAAAACCAGTGCCGTCCTACTCATCTATCTACATAAAACCGGTGTCATCCCACCCATCTATCTACGTAAAACCAGTGCCATCCTCCCCATCTATCTACATAAAAGCAGTGCCCCCCACCCATCTATCTACATAAAACCAGTGCCATGCTACCCATCTATCTACATAAAACCAGTGCCGCCGCACCCATCTATCTACATAAAACCAGTGCCATCTTCCTCAATTATCTGCATAAGACCATTGCCGTCTTACCCATCTATGTACATAAAACCAGTGCCGTGCTACTGATCCATCAACATCAAACCAGTGTCGTCCTCCCCATCTATCTACAAAAAAACCAGTGCCACCCTACCCATCTCTCTATATAAAACCAGTGCCGTACTCTCCATCTCTCTACATAAAACCAGTTTTTTCCTCCCCATCTATCTACATAAAAGCAGTGCCGTCCTCAACATCTCTCTACATAAAACCAGTGCCGTCCTACCCATCTATCTACATAAAACCAGTGCCATCCTCTCCATCTCTCTACATAAAACCAGTGCCGTCCTCTCCATCTCTCTACATAAAACCAGTGCCATCTTCCTCATCTATCTACATAAGACCATTGCCGTCCGACCCATCTATCTACATAAAACCAGTGCCGTGCTACTGATCCATCAACATAAAACCAGTGCCACCCACCCCATCTCTCTAAATAAAACCAGTGCCGTCCTTCCCACCCGTCTACATAAAACCAGTGCCATCCTACCCATCCAACTACATAAAACCAGTGCCGTCCTCCCCAACTAAGTACATAAAACCAATATCATCCTCTCCATCTATCTACATAAAACCAGTGCCGTCCTCCCCATCTATCTACATAAAACCAGTGCCGTCCTCGCCATCTCTCTACATAAAACCAGTGCCACCCTCCCCATCTGACTACATAAAACCAGTGCCGTCCTCTCCATCGCTCTACATAAAACCAGTTTTGTCCTCCCCATCTATCTACATAAAAGCAGTGCCGTCCTCAACATCTCTCTACATAAAACCAGTGCCGTCCTACCCATCTATCTACATAAAACCAGTGCCGTCCTACCCATCTATCTACGTAAAACCAGTGCCGTCCTCCCCATCTAACTACATAATACCAGTGCCGTACTCTCCATCTCTCTACATAAAACCAGTGCCACCTTCCCCATCTGACTACATATAACCAGTGCCGTCCTCTCTATCTCTCTACATAAAACCAGTTTTGTCCTCCCCATCTATCTACATAAAAGCAGTGTCGTCCTCAGCATCTCTCTACATAAAACCAGTGCCGTTCTACCCATCTATCTACATAAAACCAGTGGCCCCACCCATCTATCTACATAAAACCAGTGCCATCCTCCCCATCTATCTACATAAAACCAGTGCCGTCCCACCCATCTATCTACATAACACCAGTGCCATCCTCCCCATCTCTTTACATAAAACCAGTGCCGGCCTCCCCCTCCCTGTACATAAATCCACTGCCGTCCTCCACATCTCTCTACATAAAACCAGTGCTGTCCTCCCCATCTATCTACATAAAACCAGTGCCATCCTACCCACCTACCTACATAAAACCAGTGCCGTCCTCCCCATCTATCTACAAAAAAACAGTGCTGCCCACCCATCTATCTACATAAAACAAGTGCCATCCTCCCCATCTATCTACATAAAACCAGTGCCGTCCTACCCATCTATCTACAGAAAACCAGTGCCATCCACCCGATCTATCTACATAAAACCAGTGCCGTCCTACTCATCTATCTACATAAAACCGGTGTCATCCCACCCATCTATCTACGTAAAACCAGTGCCATCCTCCCCATCTATCTACATAAAACCAGTGCCGTCCTTCCCATCTATCTACAAAAACCAGTGCCGTGCTACTGATCCATCAACATAAAACCAGTACCATCCACCCCATCTATCTACATAATACCAGTGCAGTCTTGCCCATCTATCTACATAAAACCAGTGCCGTCCCACCCATCTATCTACATAAAACCAGTGCCACCCTACCTATCTATGTAGATAATACCAGTGCCATACTCTCCATCTCTCTCATAAAACCAGTACCGTCCTCCCCATCTGTCTGCATAAAACCAGTGTCGTCCTCCCCATCTATCTAGATAAAACCAGTGCCGTCGTACCCAACGAACTAGATAAATCCAGTGCCATCCTCCCCATCTAACTACATAATACCAGTGCCGTTCTCTCCAACTCTCTACATAAAACCAGTGCCATCTTCCTCATCTATCTACATAAGACCATTGCCGTCCTACTCATCTATCTACATAAAACCAGTGCCACCCACCCCATCTCTCTAAATAAAACCAGTGCCGTCCTACCCACCCGTCTACATAAAACCAGTGCCATCCTACCCATCCAACTACATAAAACCAGTGCCGTCCTCCCAAACTAAGTACATAAAACCAGTATCATCCTCCCCATCTATCTACATAAAACCAGTGCCGTCCTCCCCATCTAACTACATAAAACCAGCGCCTTCCTACCCATCTAACTCCATAAAACCAGTGCTGTCCTACCCAACTATCTACATAAAACAAGTGCCGTTCTCCCCATCTGTCTGCATAAAACCAGTGTGGTCCTCCCCATCTCTCTACATAAAACCAGTGTCGTCCTCGCCGTCTCTCTACATAAAACCAGTGCCATCCTCTCCATCTCTCTACAAAAAAACAGTGCCGTCCTCTCCATCCCTCTACATAAAACCAGTGCCACCCTCCCCAACTGACTACATAAAACCAGTGCCGTCCTCTCCATCTCTCTACATAAAACCAGTTTTGTCCTCCCCATCCATCTACATAAAAGCAGTGCCGTCCTCAACATCTCTCTACATAAAACCAGTGCCGTCCTACCCATCTATCTACATAAAACCAGTGCCATCCGACCCATCTATCTATGTAAAACCAGTGCCGTTCTCCCCATCTAACTACATAATACCAGTGCCGTCCTCTCCATCTCTCTACATAAAACCAGTGCCATCTTCCTCATCTATCTACATAAGACCATTGCCGTCCTACCTATCTATCTACATAAAACCAGTGCAGTGCTACTGATCCATCAACATAAAACCAGTGCCATCCACCCCATCTCTCTAAATAAAACCAGTGCCGTCCTCTCCATCTCTCTACATAAAACCAGTGTCGTCCTACCCATTTATCTACGTAAAAACAGTGCCATCCTAACCATCTATCTACATAAAACCAGTGCCGTCCCACCCATGTATCTACATAAAACCAGTGCCATCCTCCCCATATATGTACATAATACCAGTGCCGTCCCACCCATCTATCTACATAACACCAGTGCCATCCTCCCCATCTATCTACATAAAACCAGTGCCGTCCTACCCATCTATCTTCATAAAACCAGTGCCATCCTACCCATCTATCTACATAAAACCAGTGCCCCCCACCCATCTATCTACATAAAACCAGTGCCATCCTACCCATCTATCTACATAAAACCAGTGCCGCCGCACCCATCTATCTACATAAAACCAGTGCCATCTTCTTCAATTATCTGCATAAGTCCATTGCCGTCTTACCCATCTATGTACATAAAACCAGTGCCGTGCTACTGATCCATCAACATCAAACCAGTGTCGTCCTCCCCATCTATCTACAAAAAAACCAGTGCCATCCTACCCATCTCTCTATATAAAACCAGTGCCGTACTCTCCATCTCTCTACATAAAACCAGTTTTTTCCTCCCCATCTATCTACATAAAAGCAGTGCCGTCCTCAACATCTCTCTACATAAAACCAGTGCCGTCCTACCCATCTATCTACATAAAACCAGTGCCATCCTCTCCATCTCTCTACATAAAACCAGTGCCGTCCTCTCCATCTCTCTACATAAAACCAGTGCCATCTTCCTCATCTATCTACATAAGACCATTGCCGTCCGACCCATCTATCTACATAAAACCAGTGCCGTGCTACTGATCCATCAACATAAAACCAGTGCCACCCACCCCATCTCTCTAAATAAAACCAGTGCCGTCCTACCCACCCGTCTACATAAAACCAGTGCCATCCTACCCATCCAACTACATAAAACCAGTGCCGTCCTCTCCATCTCTCTACATAAAACCAGTTTTGTCCTCCCCATCCATCTACATAATAGCAGTGCTGTCCTCAACATCTCTCTACATAAAACCAGTGCCGTCCTACCCACCTGTCTACATAAAACCAGTGCCGTCCTACCCATCTATCTACGTAAAACCAGTGCCGTTCTCCCCATCTAACTACATAAAACCAGTGTCGTCCTACCCATTTATCTACATAAAAACAGTGCCATCCTAACCATCTATCTACATAAAACCAGTGCCATCCTACCCATCCAACTACATAAAACCAGTGCCGTCCTCCCCAACTAAGTACATAAAACCAATATCATCCTCTCCATCTATCTACATAAAACCAGTGCCGTCCTCCCCATCTATCTACATAAAACCAGTGCCGTCCTCGCCATCTCTCTACATAAAACCAGTGCCACCCTCCCCATCTGACTACATAAAACCAGTGCCGTCCTCTCCATCGCTCTACATAAAACCAGTTTTGTCCTCCCCATCTATCTACATAAAAGCAGTGCCGTCCTCAACATCTCTCTACATAAAACCAGTGCCGTCCTACCCATCTATCCACATAAAACCAGTGCCGTCCTACCCATCTATCTACGTAAAACCAGTGCCGTCCTCCCCATCTAACTACATAATACCAGTGCCGTACTCTCCATCTCTCTACATAAAACCAGTGCCACCTTCCCCATCTGACTACATATAACCAGTGCCGTCCTCTCCATCTCTCTACATAAAACCAGTTTTGTCCTCCCCATCTATCTACATAAAAGCAGTGTCGTCCTCAGCATCTCTCTACATAAAACCAGTGCCGTTCTACCCATCTATCTACATAAAACCAGTGGCCCCACCCATCTATCTACATAAACCCAGTGCCATCCTCCCCATCTATCTACATAAAACCAGTGCCGTCCCACCCATCTATCTACATAACACCAGTGCCATCCTCCCCATCTCTTTACATAAAACCAGTGCCGTCCTCCCCCTCCCTGTACATAAATCCACTGCCGTCCTACACATCTCTCTACATAAAACCAGTGCTGTCCTCCCCATCTATCTACATAAAACCAGTGCCATCCTACCCACCTATCTACATAAAACCAGTGCCGTCCTCCCCATCTATCTACAAAAAACCAGTGCTGCCCACCCATCTATCTACATAAAACCAGTGCCATCCTCCCCATCTATCTACATAAAACCAGTGCCGTCCTACCCATCCATCTACAAAAACCAGTGCCGTGCTACAGATCCATCAACATAAAACCAGTACCATCCACCCCATCTCTCTAAATAAAACCAGTGCCATCCTACCCACCCGTCTACGTAAAACCAGTGCCATCCTACCCATCTAACTACATAAAACCAGTGCCGTCCTCCTCATCTAACTACATAAAACTAGTGCCGTCCTTTCCATCTCTCTACATAAAACCAGTGTTGTCCTCCCCATCTATCTACATAAAACCAGTGCCATCCTCCCCATCTATCTACATAAAACCAGTGCCGTCCTTCCCATCTATCTACAAAAACCAGTGCCGTGCTACTGATCCATCAACATAAAACCAGTACCATCCACCCCATCTATCTACATAAAACCAGTGCAGTCTTGCCCATCTATCTACATAAAACCAGTGCCGTCCCACCCATCTATCTACATAAAACCAGTGCCACCCTACCTATCTATATAGATAATACCAGTGCCGTACTCTCCATCTCTCTCATAAAACCAGTACCGTCCTCCCCATCTGTCTGCATAAAACCAGTGTCGTCCTCCCCATCTATCTAGATAAAACCAGTGCCGTCGTACCCAACGAACTAGATAAATCCAGTGCCATCCTCCCCATCTAACTACATAATACCAGTGCCGTCCTCTCCATCTCTCTACATAAAACCAGTGCCATCTTCCTCATCTATCTACATAAGACCATTGCCGTCCTACCCATCTATCTACATAAAACCAGTGCCACCCACCCCATCTCTCTAAATAAAACCATTGCCGTCCTACCCACCCGTCTACATAAAACCAGTGCCATCCTACCCATCCAACTACATAAAACCAGTGCCGTCCTCCCAAACTAAGTACATAAAACCAGTATCATCCTCCCCATCTATCTACATAAAACCAGTGCCGTCCTCCCCATCTAACTACATATAACCAGCGCCTTCCTACCCATCTAACTACATAAAACCAGTGCTGTCCTACCCAACTATCTACATAAAACAAGTGCCGTTCTCCGCATCTGTCTGCATAAAACCAGTGTCGTCCTCCCCATCTGTCTACATAAAACCAGTGTCGTCCTCCCCGTCTCTCTACATAAAACCAGTGTCGTCCTCGCCGTCTCTCTACATAAAACCAGTGCCATCCTCTCCATCTCTCTACAAAAAAACAGTGCCGTCCTCTCCATCCCTCTACATAAAACCAGTGCCACCCTCCCCAACTGACTACATAAAACCAGTGCCGTCCTCTCCATCTCTCTACATAAAACCAGTTTTGTCCTCCCCATCCATCTACATAAAAGCAGTGCCGTCCTCAACATCTCTCTACATAAAACCAGTGCCGTCCTACCCATCTATCTACATAAAACCAGTGCCATCCGACCCATCTATCTACGTAAAACCAGTGCCGTTCTCCCCATCTAACTACATAATACCAGTGCCGTCCTCTCCATCTCTCTACATAAAACCAGTGCCATCTTCCTCATCTATCTACATAAGACCATTGCCGTCCTACCTATCTATCTACATAAAACCAGTGCAGTGCTACTGATCCATCAACATAAAACCAGTGCCATCCACCCCATCTCTCTAAATAAAACCAGTGCCGTCCTCTCCATCTCTCTACATAAAACCAGTGTCGTCCTACCCATTTATCTACGTAAAAACAGTGCCATCCTAACCATCTATCTACATAAAACCAGTGCCGTCCCACCCATGTATCTACATAAAACCAGTGCCATCCTCCCCATCTATGTACATAATACCAGTGCCGTCCCACCCATCTATCTACATAACACCAGTGCCATCCTCCCCATCTATCTACATAAAACCAGTGCCGTCCTACCCATCTATCTTCATAAAACCAGTGCCATCCTACCCATCTATCTACATAAAACCAGTGCCCCCCACCCATCTATCTACATAAAACCAGTGCCATCCTACCCATCTATCTACATAAAACCAGTGCCGCCGCACCCATCTATCTACATAAAACCAGTGCCATCTTCTTCAATTATCTGCATAAGTCCATTGCCGTCTTACCCATCTATGTACATAAAACCAGTGCCGTGCTACTGATCCATCAACATCAAACCAGTGTCGTCCTCCCCATCTATCTACAAAAAAACCAGTGCCATCCTACCCATCTCTCTATATAAAACCAGTGCCGTACTCTCCATCTCTCTACATTAAACCAGTTTTTTCCTCCCCATCTATCTACATAAAAGCAGTGCCGTCCTCAACATCTCTCTACATAAAACCAGTGCCGTCCTACCCATCTATCTACATAAAACCAGTGCCATCCTCTCCATCTCTCTACATAAAACCAGTGCCGTCCTCTCCATCTATCTACATAAAACCAGTGCCCCCCACCCATCTATCTACATAAAACCAGTGCCATCCTACCCATCTATCTACATAAAACCAGTGCCGCCGCACCCATCTATCTACATAAAACCAGTGCCATCTTCTTCAATTATCTGCATAAGTCCATTGCCGTCTTACCCATCTATGTACATAAAACCAGTGCCGTGCTACTGATCCATCAACATCAAACCAGTGTCGTCCTCCCCATCTATCTACAAAAAAACCAGTGCCATCCTACCCATCTCTCTATATAAAACCAGTGCCGTACTCTCCATCTCTCTACATTAAACCAGTTTTTTCCTCCCCATCTATCTACATAAAAGCAGTGCCGTCCTCAACATCTCTCTACATAAAACCAGTGCCGTCCTACCCATCTATCTACATAAAACCAGTGCCATCCTCTCCATCTCTCTACATAAAACCAGTGCCGTCCTCTCCATCTCTCTACATAAAACCAGTGCCATCTTCCTCATCTATCTACATAAGACCATTGCCGTCCGACCCATCTATCTACATAAAACCAGTGCCGTGCTACTGATCCATCAACATAAAACCAGTGCCACCCACCCCATCTCTCTAAATAAAACCAGTGCCGTCCTACCCACCCGTCTACATAAAACCAGTGCCGTCCTACCCACCCGTCTACATAAAACCAGTGCCATCCTACCCATCCAACTACATAAAACCAGTGCCGTCCTCTCCATCTCTCTACATAAAACCAGTTTTGTCCTCCCCATCCATCTACATAAAAGCAGTGCTGTCCTCAACATCTCTCTACATAAAACCAGTGCCGTCCTACCCACCTGTCTACATAAAACCAGTGCCGTCCTACCCATCTATCTACGTAAAACCAGTGCCGTTCTCCCCATCTAACTACATAATACCAGTGCCGTCCTCTCCATCTCTCCACATAAAACCAGTGCCATCTTCCTCATCTATCTACATAAGACCATTGCCGTCCTACCTATCTATCTACATAAAACCAGTGCCGTGCTACTGATCCATCAACATAAAACCAGTGCCATCCACCCCATCTCTCTAAATAAAACCAGTGCCGTCCTCTCCATCTCTCTACATAAAACCAGTGTCGTCCTACCCATTTATCTACATAAAAACAGTGCCATCCTAACCATCTATCTACATAAAACCAGTGCCGTCCCACCCATGTATCTACATAAAACCAGTGCCATCCTTCCCATCTATGTACATAATACCAGTGCCGTCCCACCCATCTATCTACATAAAACCAGTGCCATCCTTCCCATCTATGTACATAATACCAGTGCCGTCCCACCCATCTATCTACATAACACCAGTGCCATCCTCCCCATCTATCTACATAAAACCAGTGCCGTCCTACCCATCTATCTTCATAAAACCAGTGCCATCCTACCCATCTATCTACATAAAAGCAGTGCCCCCCACCCATCTATCTACATAAAACCAGTGCCATGCTACCCATCTATCTACATAAAACCAGTGCCGCCGCACCCATCTATCTACATAAAACCAGTGCCATCTTCCTCAATTATCTGCATAATACCATTGCCGTCTTACCCATCTATGTACATAAAACCAGTGCCGTGCTACTGATCCATCAACATCAAACCAGTGTCGTCCTCCCCATCTATCTACAAAAAAACCAGTGCCATCCTACCCATCTCTCTATATAAAACCAGTGCCGTACTCTCCATCTCTCTACATAAAACCAGTTTTTTCCTCCCCATCTATCTACATAAAAGCAGTGCCGTCCTCAACATCTCTCTACATAAAACCAGTGCCGTCGTACCCATCTATCTACATAAAACCAGTGCCATCCTCTCCATCTCTCTACATAAAACCAGTGCCGTCCTCTCCATCTCTCTACATAAAACCAGTGCCATCTTCCTCATCTATCTACATAAGACCATTGCCGTCCGACCCATCTATCTACATAAAACCAGTGCCGTGCTACTGATCCATCAACATAAAACCAGTGCCACCCACCCCATCTCTCTAAATAAAACCAGTGCCGTCCTTCCCACCCGTCTACATAAAACCAGTGCCATCCTACCCATCCAACTACATAAAACCAGTGCCGTCCTCCCCAACTAAGTACATAAAACCAATATCATCCTCTCCATCTATCTACATAAAACCAGTGCCGTCCTCCCCATCTATCTACATAAAACCAGTGCCGTCCTCGCCATCTCTCTACATAAAACCAGTGCCATCCTCCCCATCTGACTACATAAAACCAGTGCCGTCCTCTCCATCGCTCTACATAAAACCAGTTTTGTCCTCCCCATCTATCTACATAAAAGCAGTGCCGTCCTCAACATCTCTCTACATAAAACCAGTGCCGTCCTACCCATCTATCTACATAAAACCAGTGCCGTCCTACCCATCTATCTACGTAAAACCAGTGCCGTCCTCCCCATCTAACTACATAATACCAGTGCCGTACTCTCCATCTCTCTACATAAAACCAGTGCCACCTTCCCCATCTGACTACATATAACCAGTGCCGTCCTCTCCATCTCTCTACATAAAACCAGTTTTGTCCTCCCCATCTATCTACATAAAAGCAGTGTCGTCCTCAGCATCTCTCTACATAAAACCAGTGCCGTTCTACCCATCTATCTACATAAAACCAGTGGCCCCACCCATCTATCTACATAAAACCAGTGCCATCCTCCCCATCTATCTACATAAAACCAGTGCCGTCCCACCCATCTATCTACATAACACCAGTGCCATCCTCCCCATCTCTTTACATAAAACCAGTGCCGTCCTCCCCCTCCCTGTACATAAATCCACTGCCGTCCTACACATCTCTCTACATAAAACCAGTGCTGTCCTCCCCATCTATCTACATAAAACCAGTGCCATCCTACCCACCTATCTACATAAAACCAGTGCCGTTCTCCCCATCTATCTACAAAAAACCAGTGCTGCCCACCCATCTATCTAAATAAAACCAGTGCCATCCTACCCACCCGTCTACGTAAAACCAGTGCCATCCTACCCATCTAACTACATAAAACCAGTGCCGTCCTCCTCATCTAACTACATAAAACTAGTGCCGTCCTTTCCATCTCTCTACATAAAACCAGTGTTGTCCTCCCCATCTATCTACATAAAACCAGTGCCATCCTCCCCATCTATCTACATAAAACCAGTGCCGTCCTTCCCATCTATCTACAAAAACCAGTGCCGTGCTACTGATCCATCAACATAAAACCAGTACCATCCACCCCATCTATCTACATAAAACCAGTGCAGTCTTGCGCATCTATCTACATAAAACCAGTGCCGTCCCACCCATCTATCTACATAAAACCAGTGCCACCCTACCTATCTATATAGATAATACCAGTGCCGTACTCTCCATCTCTCTCATAAAACCAGTACCGTCCTCCCCATCTGTCTGCATAAAACCAGTGTCGTCCTCCCCATCTATCTAGATAAAACCAGTGCCGTCGTACCCAACGAACTAGATAAATCCAGTGCCATCCTCCCCATCTAACTACATAATACCAGTGCCGTCCTCTCCATCTCTCTACATAAAACCAGTGCCATCTTCCTCATCTATCTACATAAGACCATTGCCGTCCTACCCATCTATCTACATAAAACCAGTGCCACCCACCCCATCTCTCTAAATAAAACCAGTGCCGTCCTACCCACCCGTCTACATAAAACCAGTGCCATCCTACCCATCCAACTACATAAAACCAGTGCCGTCCTCCCAAACTAAGTACATAAAACCAGTATCATCCTCCCCATCTATCTACATAAAACCAGTGCCGTCCTCCCCATCTAACTACATATAACCAGCGCCTTCCTACCCATCTAACTACATAAAACCAGTGCTGTCCTACCCAACTATCTACATAAAACAAGTGCCGTTCTCCGCATCTGTCTGCATAAAACCAGTGTCGTCCTCCCCATCTGTCTACATAAAACCAGTGTCGTCCTCCCCGTCTCTCTACATAAAACCAGTGTCGTCCTCGCCGTCTCTCTACATAAAACCAGTGCCATCCTCTCCATCTCTCTACAAAAAAACAGTGCCGTCCTCTCCATCCCTCTACATAAAACCAGTGCCACCCTCCCCAACTGACTACATAAAACCAGTGCCGTCCTCTCCATCTCTCTACATAAAACCAGTTTTGTCCTCCCCATCCATCTACATAAAAGCAGTGCCGTCCTCAACATCTCTCTACATAAAACCAGTGCCGTCCTACCCATCTATCTACATAAAACCAGTGCCATCCGACCCATCTATCTACGTAAAACCAGTGCCGTTCTCCCCATCTAACTACATAATACCAGTGCCGTCCTCTCCATCTCTCTACATAAAACCAGTGCCATCTTCCTCATCTATCTACATAAGACCATTGCCGTCCTACCTATCTATCTACATAAAACCAGTGCAGTGCTACTGATCCATCAACATAAAACCAGTGCCACCCACCCCATCTCTCTAAATAAAACCAGTGCCGTCCTCTCCATCTCTCTACATAAAACCAGTGTCGTCCTACCCATTTATCTACGTAAAAACAGTGCCATCCTAACCATCTATCTACATAAAACCAGTGCCGTCCCACCCATGTATCTACATAAAACCAGTGCCATCCTCCCCATCTATGTACATAATACCAGTGCCGTCCCACCCATCTATCTACATAACACCAGTGCCATCCTCCCCATCTATCTACATAAAACCAGTGCCGTCCTACCCATCTATCTTCATAAAACCAGTGCCATCCTACCCATCTATCTACATAAAACCAGTGCCCCCCACCCATCTATCTACATAAAACCAGTGCCATCCTACCCATCTATCTACATAAAACCAGTGCCGCCGCACCCATCTATCTACATAAAACCAGTGCCATCTTCTTCAATTATCTGCATAAGTCCATTGCCGTCTTACCCATCTATGTACATAAAACCAGTGCCGTGCTACTGATCCATCAACATCAAACCAGTGTCGTCCTCCCCATCTATCTACAAAAAAACCAGTGCCATCCTACCCATCTCTCTATATAAAACCAGTGCCGTACTCTCCATCTCTCTACATTAAACCAGTTTTTTCCTCCCCATCTATCTACATAAAAGCAGTGCCGTCCTCAACATCTCTCTACATAAAACCAGTGCCGTCCTACCCATCTATCTACATAAAACCAGTGCCATCCTCTCCATCTCTCTACATAAAACCAGTGCCGTCCTCTCCATCTATCTACATAAAACCAGTGCCCCCCACCCATCTATCTACATAAAACCAGTGCCATCCTACCCATCTATCTACATAAAACCAGTGCCGCCGCACCCATCTATCTACATAAAACCAGTGCCATCTTCTTCAATTATCTGCATAAGTCCATTGCCGTCTTACCCATCTATGTACATAAAACCAGTGCCGTGCTACTGATCCATCAACATCAAACCAGTGTCGTCCTCCCCATCTATCTACAAAAAAACCAGTGCCATCCTACCCATCTCTCTATATAAAACCAGTGCCGTACTCTCCATCTCTCTACATTAAACCAGTTTTTTCCTCCCCATCTATCTACATAAAAGCAGTGCCGTCCTCAACATCTCTCTACATAAAACCAGTGCCGTCCTACCCATCTATCTACATAAAACCAGTGCCATCCTCTCCATCTCTCTACATAAAACCAGTGCCGTCCTCTCCATCTCTCTACATAAAACCAGTGCCATCTTCCTCATCTATCTACATAAGACCATTGCCGTCCGACCCATCTATCTACATAAAACCAGTGCCGTGCTACTGATCCATCAACATAAAACCAGTGCCACCCACCCCATCTCTCTAAATAAAACCAGTGCCATCCTACCCACCCGTCTACATAAAACCAGTGCCGTCCTACCCACCCGTCTACATAAAACCAGTGCCATCCTACCCATCCAACTACATAAAACCAGTGCCGTCCTCTCCATCTCTCTACATAAAGCCAGTTTTGTCCTCCCCATCCATCTACATAAAAGCAGTGCTGTCCTCAACATCTCTCTACATAAAACCAGTGCCGTCCTACCCACCTGTCTACATAAAACCAGTGCCGTCCTACCCATCTATCTACGTAAAACCAGTGCCGTTCTCCCCATCTAACTACATAATACCAGTGCCGTCCTCTCCATCTCTCCACATAAAACCAGTGCCATCTTCCTCATCTATCTACATAAGACCATTGCCGTCCTACCTATCTATCTACATAAAACCAGTGCCGTGCTACTGATCCATCAACATAAAACCAGTGCCATCCACCCCATCTCTCTAAATAAAACCAGTGCCGTCCTCTCCATCTCTCTACATAAAACCAGTGTCGTCCTACCCATTTATCTACATAAAAACAGTGCCATCCTAACCATCTATCTACATAAAACCAGTGCCGTCCCACCCATGTATCTACATAAAACCAGTGCCATCCTTCCCATCTATGTACATAATACCAGTGCCGTCCCACCCATCTATCTACATAAAACCAGTGCCATCCTTCCCATCTATGTACATAATACCAGTGCCGTCCCACCCATCTATCTACATAACACCAGTGCCATCCTCCCCATCTATCTACATAAAACCAGTGCCGTCCTACCCATCTATCTTCATAAAACCAGTGCCATCCTACCCATCTATCTACATAAAAGCAGTGCCCCCCACCCATCTATCTACATAAAACCAGTGCCATGCTACCCATCTATCTACATAAAACCAGTGCCGCCGCACCCATCTATCTACATAAAACCAGTGCCATCTTCCTCATCTATCTACATAAGACCATTGCCGTCCGACCCATCTATCTACATAAAACCAGTGCCGTGCTACTGATCCATCAACATAAAACCAGTGCCACCCACCCCATCTCTCTAAGTAAAACCAGTGCCGTCCTTCCCACCCGTCTACATAAAACCAGTGCCATCCTACCCATCCAACTACATAAAACCAGTGCCGTCCTCCCCAACTAAGTACATAAAACCAATATCATCCTCTCCATCTATCTACATAAAACCAGTGCCGTCCTCCCCATCTATCTACATAAAACCAGTGCCGTCCTCGCCATCTCTCTACATAAAACCAGTGCCATCCTCCCCATCTGACTACATAAAACCAGTGCCGTCCTCTCCATCGCTCTACATAAAACCAGTTTTGTCCTCCCCATCTATCTACATAAAAGCAGTGCCGTCCTCAACATCTCTCTACATAAAACCAGTGCCGTCCTACCCATCTATCTACATAAAACCAGTGCCGTCCTACCCATCTATCTACGTAAAACCAGTGCCGTCCTCCCCATCTAACTACATAATACCAGTGCCGTACTCTCCATCTCTCTACATAAAACCAGTGCCACCTTCCCCATCTGACTACATATAACCAGTGCCGTCCTCTCCATCTCTCTACATAAAACCAGTTTTGTCCTCCCCATCTATCTACATAAAAGCAGTGTCGTCCTCAGCATCTCTCTACATAAAACCAGTGCCGTTCTACCCATCTATCTACATAAAACCAGTGGCCCCACCCATCTATCTACATAAAACCAGTGCCATCCTCCCCATCTCTTTACATAAAACCAGTGCCGTCCTCCCCCTCCCTGTACATAAATCCACTGCCGTCCTACACATCTCTCTACATAAAACCAGTGCTGTCCTCCCCATCTATCTACATAAAACCAGTGCCATCCTACCCACCTATCTACATAAAACCAGTGCCGTCCTCCCCATCTATCTACAAAAAACCAGTGCTGCCCACCCATCTATCTACATAAAACCAGTGCCATCCTCCCCATCTATCTACATAAAACCAGTGCCGTCCTACCCATCCATCTACAAAAACCAGTGCCGTGCTACAGATCCATCAACATAAAACCAGTACCATCCACCCCATCTCTCTAAATAAAACCAGTGCCATCCTACCCACCCGTCTACGTAAAACCAGTGCCATCCTACCCATCTATCTACATAAAACCAGTGCCGTCCTTCCCATCTATCTACAAAAACCAGTGCCGTCCTTCCCATCTATCTACAAAAACCAGTGCCGTGCTACTGATCCATCAACATAAAACCAGTACCATCCACCCCATCTATCTACATAAAACCAGAGCAGTCTTGCCCATCTATCTACATGAAACCAGTGCCGTCCCACCCATCTATCTACATAAAACCAGTGCCACCCTACCTATCTATATAGATAATACCAGTGCCGTACTCTCCATCTCTCTCATAAAACCAATACCGTCCTCCCCATCTGTCTGCATAAAACCAGTGTCGTCCTCCCCATCTATCTAGATAAAACCAGTGCCGTCGTACCCAACGAACTAGATAAATCCAGTGCCATCCTCCCCATCTAACTACATAATACCAGTGCCGTCCTCTCCATCTCTCTACATAAAACCAGTGCCATCTTCCTCATCTATCTACATAAGATCATTGCCGTCCTACCCATCTATCTACATAAAACCAGTGCCACCCACCCCATCTCTCTAAATAAAACCAGTGCCGTCCTACCCACCCGTCTACATAAAACCAGTGCCATCCTACCCATCCAACTACATAAAACCAGTGCCGTCCTCCCAAACTAAGTACATAAAACCAGTATCATCCTCCCCATCTATCTACATAAAACCAGTGCCGTCCTCCCCATCTAACTACATATAACCAGCGCCTTCCTACCCATCTAACTACAAAAAAACAGTGCCGTCCTCTCCATCCCTCTACATAAAACCAGTGCCACCCTCCTCTACTGACTACATAAAACCAGTGCCGTCTTCTCAATCTCTCTACATAAAACCAGTGCCGTCCTCTCCATCTCTCTACATAAAACCAGTGCCATCTTCCTCATCTATCTACATAAGACCATTGCCATCCGACCCATCTACCTACATAAAACCAGTGCCGTGCTACTGATCTATCAACATAAAACCAGTGCCACCCACCCCATCTCTCTAAATAAAACCAGTGCCGTCCTACCCACCCGTCTACATAAAACCAGTGCCACCCTCCCATCTGACTACATAAAACCAGTGCCGTCCTCTCCATCTCTCTACATAAAACCAGTTTTGTCCTCCCCATCTATCTACATAAAAGCAGTGCAGTCCACAACATCTCTCTACATAAAACCAGTGCCGTCCTACAAATCTATCTACATAAGACCAGTGCCGTCCTACCCATCTATCTACGTAAAGCCAGTGCCGTCCTGCCCATCTAACTACATAATACCAGTGCCGTCCTCTCCATCTCTCTACATAAAACCAGTTTTGTCCTCCCCATCTATCTACATAAAAGCAGTGCCGTCCTCAGCATCTCTCTACATAAAACCAGTGCCGTTCTACCCATCTATCTACATAAAACCAGTGGCCCCACCCATCTATCTACATAAAACCAGTGCCATCCTCCCCATCTATCTACATAAAACCAGTGCCGTCCCACCCATCTATCTACATAACACCAGTGCCATCCTCCCCATCTCTCTACATAAAACCAGTGCCGTCCTCCCCCTCCCTCTACATAAATCCACTGCCGTCCTCCACATCTCTCTACATAAAACCAGTGCTGTCCTCCCCATCTATCTACATAAAACCAGTGCCATCCTACCCACCTACCTACATAAAACAAGTGCCATCCTCCCCATCTATCTACATAAAACCAGTGCCGTCCTACCCATCTATCTACAGAAAACCAGTGCCATCCACCCGATCTATCTACATAAAACCAGTGCCGTCCTACTCATCTATCTACATAAAACCGGTGTCATCCCACCCATCTATCTACGTAAAACCAGTGCCATCCTCCCCATCTATCTACATAAAACCAGTGCCGTCCTACCCATCTATCTACAAAAACCAGTGCCGTGCTACTGATCCATCAACATAAAACCAGTACCATCCACCCCATCTATCTACATAAAACCAGTGCAGTCTTGCCCATCTATCTACATAAAACCAGTGCCGTCCCACCCATCTATCTACATAAAACCAGTGCCACCCTACCTATCTATATAGATAATACCAGTGCCGTACTCTCCATCTCTCTCATAAAACCAGTACCGTCCTCCCCATCTGTCTGCATCAAACCAGTGTCGTCCTCCCCATCTATCTAGATAAAACCAGTGCCATCGTACCCAATGAACTAGATAAATCCAGTGCCATCCTCCCCATCTAACTACATAATACCAGTGCCGTCCTCTCCATCTCTCTACATAAAACCAGTGCCATCTTTCTCATCTATCTACATAAGACCATTGCCGTCCTACCCATCTATCTACATAAAACCAGTGCCACCCACCCCATCTCTCTAAATAAAACCAGTGCCGTCCTACCCACCCGTCTACATAAAACCAGTGCCATCCTACCCATCCAACTACATAAAACCAGTGCCGTCCTCTCCATCTCTCTACATAAAACCAGTTTTGTCCTCCCCATCCATCTACATAAAAGCAGTGCCGTCCTCAACATCTCTCTACATAAAACCAGTGCCGTCCTACCCATCTCTCTATATAAAACCAGTGCCGTACTCTCCATCTCTCTACATAAAACCAGTTTTTTCCTCCCCATCTATCTACATAAAAGCAGTGCCGTCCTCAACATCTCTCTACATAAAACCAGTGCCGTCCTACCCATCTATCTACATAAAACCAGTGCCATCCTCTCCATCTCTCTACATAAAACCAGTGCCGTCCTCTCCATCTCTCTACATAAAACCAGTGCCATCTTCCTCATCTATCTACATAAGACCATTGCCGTCCGACCCATCTATCTACATAAAACCAGTGCCGTGCTACTGATCCATCAACATAAAACCAGTGCCACCCACCCCATCTCTCTAAATAAAACCAGTGCCGTCCTACCCACCCGTCTACATAAAACCAGTGCCATCCTACCCATCCAACTACATAAAACCAGTGCCGTCCTCTCCATCTCTCTACATAAAATCAGTTTTGTCCTCCCCATCCATCTACATAAAAGCAGTGCTGTCCTCAACATCTCTCTACATAAAACCAGTGCCGTCCTACCCATCTATCTACATAAAACCAGTGCCGTCCTACCAATCTATCTACGTAAAACCAGTGCCGTTCTCCCCATCTAACTACATAATACCAGTGCCGTCCTCTCCATCTCTCCACATAAAACCAGTGCCATCTTCCTCATCTATCTACATAAGACCATTGCTGTCCTACCTATCTATCTACATAAAACCAGTGCCGTCCTACCCATCTATCTTCATAAAACCAGTGTCATCCCACCCATCTATCTACATAAAACCAGTGTCGTCCTCCCCATCTATCTACATAAAACCAGTGCCATCCTTTCCATCTCTCTACATAAAAGCAGTGCCGTCCTCCCCATCTAACTACATAAAACCAGTGCCCCCCACCCATCTATCTACATAAAACCAGTGCCATCCTACCCATCTATCTACATAAAACCAGTGCCTCCGCACCCATCTATCTACATAAAACCAGTACCATCTTCCTCAATTATCTGCATAAGACCATTGCCGTCCTACCCATCTATCTTCATAAAACCAGTGCCATCCTACCCACCCGTCCACATAAAACCAGTGCCATCCTACCCATCTAACTAAATAAAACCAGTGCCGTCCTCCTCATCTAACTACATAAAACCAGTGCCGTCCTTTCCATCTCTCTACATAAAACCAGTGTTGTCCTCCACATCTATCTACATAAAACCATTGCCGTCGTACCCATCTGTCAACATAAAACCAGTGCCGTCCTACCCATCTATCTACGTAAAACCAGTGCCGTTCTCCCCATCTAACTACATAATACCAGTGCCGTCCTCTCCATCTCTCTACATAAAACCAGTGCCATCTTCCTCATCTATCTACATAAGACCATTGCCGTCCTACCTATCTATCTACATAAAACCAGTGCCGTGCTACTGATCCATCAACATAAAACCAGTGCCATCCACCCCATCTCTCTAAATAAAACCAGTGCCGTCTTCTCTATCTCTCTACATAAAACCAGTGTCGTCCTACCCATTTATCTACATAGAAACAGTGCCATCCTAACCATCTATCTACATAAAACCAGCGCCGTCCTACCCATCTACCTACATAAAACCAGTGCTGTCCTACCCAACTATCTACATAAAACCAGTGTCGTCCTACCCATCTGTCTACATAAAACCAGTGTCGTCCTCCCCGTCTCTCTACATAAAACCAGTGCCATCCTCTCCATCTCTCTACATAAAACCAGTGCCACCCTCCCCAACTGACTACATAAAACCAGTGCTGTCTTCTCCATCTCTCTACATAAAACCAGTTTTTTCCTCCCCATCTATCTACATAAAAGCAGTGCCGTCCTCAACATCTCTCTACATAAAACCAGTGCCGTCCTACCCATCTATCTACATAAAACCAGTGCCATCCTCTCCATCTCTCTACATAAAACCAGTGCCGTCCTCTCCAGCTCTCTACTTAAAACCAGTGCCATCTTCCTCATCTATCTACATAAGACCATTGCCATCCGACACATCTATCTACATAAAACCAGTGCCGTGCTACTGATCCATCAACATAAAACCAGTGCCACCCACCCCATCTCTCTAAATAAAACCAGTGCCGTCCTACCCACCCGTCTACATAAAACCAGTGCCATCCTACCCATCCAACTACATAAAACCAGTGCCGTCCTCCCCAACTAAGTACATAAAACCAGTATCATCCTCTCCATCTATCTACATAAAACCAGTGCTGTCCTCCCCATCTATCTACATAAAACCAGTGCCGTCCTCGCCATCTCTCTACATAAAACCAGTGCCACCCTCCCCATCTGACTACATAAAACCAGTGCCGTCCTCTCCATCTCTCTACATAAAACCAGTGCCGTCCTACCCATCTATCTACGTAAAGCCAGTGCCGTCCTCCCCATCTAACTACATAATACCAGTGCCGTACTCTCCATCTCTCTACATAAAACCAGTGCCACCCTCCCCATCTGACTACATATAACCAGTGCCGTCCTCTCCATCTCTCTACATAAAACCAGTTTTGTCCTCCCCATCTATCTACATAAAAGCAGTGCCGTCCTCAGCATCTCTCTACATAAAACCAGTGGCCCCACCTATCTATCTACATAAAACCAGTGCCATCCTCCCCATCTCTCTACATAAAACCAGTGCCGTCCTCCCCCTCCCTCTACATAAATCCACTGCCGTCCTCCACATCTCTCTACATAAAACCAGTGCTGTCCTCCCCATCTATCTACATAAAACCAGTGCCATCCTACCCACCTACCTACATAAAACCAGTGCCGTCCTCCCCATCTATCTACAAAAAAACAGTCCTGCCCACCCATCTATCTACATAAAACAAGAGCCATCCTCCCCATCTATCTACATAAAACCAGTGCCGTCCTTCCCATCTATCTACAAAAACCAGTGCCGTGCTACTGATCCATCAACATAAAACCAGTACCATCCACCCCATCTATCTACATAAAACCAGTGCAGTCTTGCCCATCTATCTACATAAAACCAGTGCCGTCCCACCCATCTATCTACAGAAAACCAGTGCCATCCACCTGATCTATCTACATAAAACCAGTGCCGTCCTACCCATCTATCTACAGAAAACCAGTGCCATCCACCCGATCTATCTACATAAAACCAGTGCCGTCCTACTCATCTATCTACATAAAACCGGTGTCATCCCACCCATCTATCTACGTAAAACCAGTGCCATCCTCCCCATCTATCTACATAAAACCAGTGCCGTCCTACCCATCTATCTACGTAAAGCCAGTGCCGTCCTCCCCATCTAACTACATAATACCAGTGCCGTACTCTCCATCTCTCTACATAAAACCAGTGCCACCCTCCCCATCTGACTACATATAACCAGTGCCGTCCTCTCCATCTCTCTACATAAAACCACTTTTGTCCTCCCCATCTATCTACATAAAAGCAGTGCCGTCCTCAGCATCTCTCTACATAAAACCAGTGCCGTTCTACCCATCTATCTACATAAAACCAGTGGCCCCACCCATCTATCTACATAAAACCAGTGCTATCCTCCCCATCTCTCTACATAAAACCAGTGCCATCCTCCCCCTCCCTCTACATAAATCCACTGCCGTCCTCCACATCTCTCTACATAAAACCAGTGCTGTCCTCCCCATCTATCTACATAAAACCAGTGCCATCCTACCCACCTACCTACATAAAACAGTGCCGTCCTCCCCATCTATCTACAAAAAAACAGTGCTGCCCACCCATCTATCTACATAAAACAAGTGCCATCCTCCCCATCTATCTACATAAAACCAGTGCCGTCCTACCCATCTATCTACAGAAAACCAGTGCCATCCACCTGATCTATCTACATAAAACCAGTGCCGTCCTACTCATCTATCTACATAAAACCGGTGTCATCCCACCCATCTATCTACGTAAAACCAGTGCCATCCTCCCCATCTATCTACATAAAACCAGTGCCGTCCTTCCCATCTATCTACAAAAACCAGTGCCGTGCTACTGATCCATCAACATAAAACCAGTACCATCCACCCCATCTATCTACATAAAACCAGTGCAGTCTTGCCCATCTATCTACATAAAACCAGTGCCGTCCCACCCATCTATCTACATAAAACCAGTGCCACCCTACCTATCTATATAGATAATACCAGTGCCGTACTCTCCATCTCTCTCATAAAACCAGTACCGTCCTCCCCATCTGTCTGCATAAAACCAGTGTCGTCCTCCCCATCTATCTAGATAAAACCAGTGCCGTCGTACCCAACGAACTAGATAAATCCAGTGCCATCCTCCCCATCTAACTACATAATACCAGTGCCGTCCTCTCCATCTCTCTACATAAAACCAGTGCCATCTTCCTCATCTATCTACATAAGACCATTGCCGTCCTACCTATCTATCTACATAAAACCAGTGCCACCCACCCCATCTCTCTAAATAAAACCAGTGCCGTCCTACCCACCCGTCTACATAAAACCAGTGCCATCCTACCCATCCAACTACATAAAACCAGTGCCGTCCTCCCAAACTAAGTACATAAAACCAGTATCATCCTCCCCATCTATCTACATAAAACCAGCGCCGTCCTACCCATCTAACTACATAAAACCAGTGCTGTCCTACCTAACTATCTACATAAAACAAGTGCCGTTCTCCCCATCTGTCTGCATAAAACCAGTGTCGTCCTCCCCATCTCTCTACATAAAACCAGTGTCGTCCTCCTCGTCTCTCTACATAAAACCAGTGCCATCCTCTCCATCTCTCTACAAAAAAACAGTGCCGTCCTCTCCATCCCTCTACATAAAACCAGTGCCACCCTCCCCAACTGACTACATAAAACCAGTGCCGTCTTCTCCATCTCTCTACATAAAACCAGTGCCGTCCTCTCCATCTCTCTACATAAAACCAGTGCCATCTTCCTCATCTATCTACATAAGACCATTGCCATCCGACCCATCTATCTACATAAAACCAGTGCCGTGCTACTGATCCATCAACATAAAACCAGTGCCACCCACCCCATCTCTCTAAATAAAACCAGTGCCGTCCTACCCACCCGTCTACATAAAACCAGTGCCATCCTACCCATCCAACTACATAAAACCAGTGCCGTCCTCCCCAACTAAGTACATAAAACCAGTATCATCCTCTCCATCTATCTACATAAAACCAGTGCTGTCCACCCCATCTCTCTAAATAAAACCAGTGCTGTCCTCTCCATCTCTCTACATAAAACCAGTGTCGTCCTACCCATTTATCTACATAAAAACAGTGCCATCCTAACCGTCTATCTACATAAAACCATTGCCGTCCCTCCCATGTATCTACATAAAACCACTGCCATCCTCCCCATCTATCTACATAATACCAGTGCCGTCCCACCCATCTATCTACATAACACCAGTGCCATCCTCCCCATCTATCTACATAAAACCAGTGCCGTCCTACCCATCTATCTTCATAAAACCAGTGTCATCCCACCCATCTATCTACATAAAACCAGTGTCGTCCTCCCCATCTATCTACATAAAACCAGTGCCATCCTTTCCATCTCTCTACATAAAAGCAGTGCCGTCCCCCCCATCTAACTACATAAAACCAGTGCCCCCCACCCATCTATCTACATAAAACCAGTGCCATCCTACCCATCTATCTACATAAAACCAGTGCCTCCGCACCCATCTATCTACATAAAACCAGTACCATCTTCCTCAATTATCTGCATAAGACCATTGCCGTCCTACCCATCTATCTTCATAAAACCAGTGCCATCCTACCCACCCGTCCACATAAAACCAGTGCCATCCTACCCATCTTACTAAATAAAACCAGTGCCGTCCTCCTCATCTAATTACATAAAACCAGTGCCGTCCTTTCCATCTCTCTACATAAAACAAGTGTTGTCCTCCCCATCTATCTACATAAAACCATTGCCGTCGTACCCATCTATCAACATAAAACCAGTGCCGTCCTACCCATCTATCTACGTAAAACCAGTGTCGTTCTCCCCATCTAACTACATAATACCAGTGCCGTCCTCTCCATCTCTCTACATAAAACAAGTGTTGTCCTCCCCATCTATCTACATAAAACCAGTGCCATTTTCCTCATCTATCTACATAAGACCATTGCCGTCCTACCTATCTATCTACATAAAACCAGTGCCGTGCTACTGATCCATCAACATAAAACCAGTGCCATCCACCCCATCTCTCCAAATAAAACCAGTGCCGTCCTCTCTATCTCTCTACATAAAACCAGTGTCGTCCTACCCATTTATCTACATAGAAACAGTGCCATCCTAACCATCTATCTACATAAAACCAGCGCCGTCCTACCCATCTACCTACATAAAACCAGTGCTGTCCTACCCAACTATCTACATAAAACAAGTGCCGTTCTCCCCATCTGTCTGCATAAAACCAGTGTCGTCCTCCCCATCTGTCTACATAAAACCAGTGTCGTCCTCCCCGTCTCTCTACATAAAACCAGTGCCATCCTCTCCATCTCTCTACAAAAAAACAGTGCCATCCTCTCCATCTCTCTACATAAAACCAGTGCCACCCTCCCCAACTGACTACATAAAACCAGTGCCGTCTTCTCCATCTCTCTACATAAAACCAGTTTTTTCCTCCCCATCTATCTACATAAAAGCAGTGCCGTCCTCAACATCTCTCTACATAAAACCAGTGCCGTCCTACCCATCTCTCTACATAAAACCAGTGCCGTCCTCTCCATCTCTCTACTTAAAACCAGTGCCATCTTCCTCATCTATCTACATAAGACCATTGCCGTTCTACTGATCCATCAACATAAAACCAGTGCCACCCACCCCATCTCTCTAAATAAAACCAGTGCCGTCCTACCCACCCGTCTACATAAAACCAGTGCCATCCTACCCATCCAACTACATAAAACCAGTGCCGTCCTCCCCAACTAAGTACATAAAACCAGTATCATCATCTCCATCTATCTACATAAAACCAGTGCTGTCCTCCCCATCTATCTACATAAAACCAGTGCCGTCCTCGCCATCTCTCTACATAAAACCAGTGCCACCCTCCCCATCTGACTACATAAAACCAGTGCCGTCCTCTCCATCTCTCTACATAAAACCAGTGCCGTCCTACCCATCTATCTACGTAAAGCCAGTGCCGTCCTCCCCATCAAACTACATAATACCAGTGCCGTACTCTCCATCTCTCTACATAAGACCAGTGCCACCCTCCCCATCTGACTACATATAACCAGTGCCGTCCTCTCCATCTCTCTACATAAAACCAGTTTTGTCCTCCCCATCTATCTACATAAAAGCAGTGCCGTCCTCAGCATCTCTCTAAATAAAACCAGTGCCGTCCTACCCACCCGTCTACATAAAACCAGTGCCATCCTACCCATCCAACTACATAAAACCAGTGCCGTCCTCTCCATCTCTCTACATAAAATCAGTTTTGTCCTCCCCATCCATCTACATAAAAGCAGTGCTGTCCTCAACATCTCTCTACATAAAACCAGTGCCGTCCTACCCATCTATCTACATAAAACCAGTGCCGTCCTACCCATCTATCTACGTAAAACCAGTGCCGTTCTCCCCATCTAACTACATAATACCAGTGCCGTCCTCTCCATCTCTCCACATAAAACCAGTGCCATCTTCCTCATCTATCTACATAAGACCATTGCTGTCCTACCTATCTATCTACATAAAACCAGTGCCGTCCTACCCATCTATCTTCATAAAACCAGTGTCATCCCACCCATCTATCTACATAAAACCAGTGTCGTCCTCCCCATCTATCTACATAAAACCAGTGCCATCCTTTCCATCTCTCAACATAAAAGCAGTGCCGTCCTCCCCATCTAACTACATAAAACCAGTGCCCCCCCACCCATCTATCTACATAAAACCAGTGCCATCCTACCCATCTATCTACATAAAACCAGTGCCTCCGCACCCATCTATCTACATAAAACCAGTACCATCTTCCTCAATTATCTGCATAAGACCATTGCCGTCCTACCCATCTATCTTCATAAAACCAGTGCCATCCTACCCACCCGTCCACATAAAACCAGTGCCATCCTACCCATCTAACTAAATAAAACCAGTGCCGTCCTCCTCATCTAACTACATAAAACCAGTGCCGTCCTTTCCATCTCTCTACATAAAACCAGTGTTGTCCTCCCCATCTATCTACATAAAACCATTGCCGTCGTACCCATCTGTCAACATAAAACCAGTGCCGTCCTACCCATCTATCTACGTAAAACCAGTGCCGTTCTCCCCATCTAACTACATAATACCAGTGCCGTCCTCTCCATCTCTCTACATAAAACCAGTGCCATCTTCCTCATCTATCTACATAAGACCATTGCCGTCCTACCTATCTATCTACATAAAACCAGTGCCGTGCTACTGATCCATCAACATAAAACCAGTGCCATACACCCCATCTCTCTAAATAAAACCAGTGCCGTCTTCTCTATCTCTCTACATAAAACCAGAGTCGTCCTACCCATTTATCTACATAGAAACAGTGCCATCCTAACCATCTATCTACATAAAACCAGCGCCGTCCTACCCATCTACCTACATAAAACCAGTGCTGTCCTACCCAACTATCTACATAAAACAAGTGTCGTCCTCCCCATCTGTCTACATAAAACCAGTGTAGTCCTCCCCGTCTCTCTACATAAAACCAGTGCCATCCTCTCCATCTCTCTACAAAAAAACAGTGCCATCCTCTCCATCTCTCTACATAAAACCAGTGCCACCCTCCCCAACTGACTACATAAAACCAGTGCTGTCTTCTCCATCTCTCTACATAAAACCAGTTTTTTCCTCCCCATCTATCTACATAAAAGCAGTGCCGTCCTCAACATCTCTCACATAAAACCAGTGCCGTCCTACCCATCTATCTACATAAAACCAGTGCCATCCTCTCCATCTCTCTACATAAAACCAGTGCCGTCCTCTCCATCTCTCTACTTAAAACCAGTGCCATCTTCCTCATCTATCTACATAAGACCATTGCCATCCGACCCATCTATCTACATAAAACCAGTGCCGTGCTACTGATCCATCAACATAAAACCAGTGCCACCCACCCCATCTCTCTAAATAAAACCAGTGCCGTCCTACCCACCCGTCTACATAAAACCAGTGCCATCCTACCCATCCAACTACATAAAACCAGTGCCGTCCTCCCCAACTAAGTACATAAAACCAGTATCATCCTCTCCATCTATCTACATAAAACCAGTGCTGTCCTCCCCATCTATCTACATAAAACCAGTGCCGTCCTCGCCATCTCTCTACATAAAACCAGTGCCACCCTCCCCATCTGACTACATAAAACCAGTGCCGTCCTCTCCATCTCTCTACATAAAACCAGTGCCGTCCTACCCATCTATCTACGTAAAGCCAGTGCCGTCCTCCCCATCTAACTACATAATACCAGTGCCGTACTCTCCATCTCTCTACATAAAACCAGTGCCACCCTCCCCATCTGACTACATATAACCAGTGCCGTCCTCTCCATCTCTCTACATAAAACCAGTTTTGTCCTCCCCATCTATCTACATAAAAGCAGTGCCGTCCTCAGCATCTCTCTACATAAAACCAGTGCCGTTCTACCCATCTATCTACATAAAACCAGTGGCCCCACCCATCTATCTACATAAAACCAGTGCCATCCTCCCCATCTCTCTACATAAAACCAGTGCCGTCCTCCCCCTCCCTCTACATAAATCCACTGCCGTCCTCCACATCTCTCTACATAAAACCAGTGCTGTCCTCCCCATCTATCTACATAAAACCAGTGCCATCCTACCCACCTACCTACATAAAACCAGTGCCGTCCTCCCCATCTATCTACAAAAAAAACAGTCCTGCCCACCCATCTATCTACATAAAACAAGAGCCATCCTCCCCATCTATCTACATAAAACCAGTGCCGTCCTACCCATCTATCTACAGAAAACCAGTGCCATCCACCCGATCTATCTACATAAAACCAGTGCCGTCCTACTCATCTATCTACATAAAACCGGTGTCATCCCACCCATCTATCTACGTAAAACCAGTGCCATCCTCCCCATCTATCTACATAAAACCAGTGCCGTCCTTCCCATCTATCTACAAAAACCAGTGCCGTGCTACTGATCCATCAACATAAAACCAGTACCATCCACCCCATCTATCTACATAAAACCAGTGCAGTCTTGCCCATCTATCTACATAAAACCAGTGCCGTCCCACCCATCTATCTACATAAAACCAGTGCCACCCTACCTATCTATATAGAGAATACCAGTGCCGTACTCTCCATCTCTCTCATAAAACCAGTACCGTCCTCCCCATCTGTCTGCATAAAACCAGTGTCGTCCTCCCCATCTATCTAGATAAAACCAGTGCCGTCGTACCCAACGAACTAGATAAATCCAGTGCCATCCTCCCCATCTAACTACATAATACCAGTGCCGTCCTCTCCATCTCTCTACATAAAACCAGTGCCATCTTCCTCATCTATCTACATAAGACCATTGCCGTCCTACCCATCTATCTACATAAAACCAGTGCCACCCACCCCATCTCTCTAAATAAAACCAGTGCCGTCCTACCCACCCGTCTACATAAAACCAGTGCCATCCTACCCATCCAACTACATAAAACCAGTGCCGTCCTCCCAAACTAAGTACATAAAACCAGTATCATCCTCCCCATCTATCTACATAAAACCAGTGCCGTCCTCCCCATCTAACTACATAAAACCAGCGCCTTCCTACCCATCTAACTACATAAAACCAGTGCTGTCCTACCCAACTATCTACATAAAACAAGTGCCGTTCTCCCCATCTGTCTGCATAAAACCAGTGCCGTCCTCGCCATCTCTCTACATAAAACCAGTGCCACCCTCCCCATCTGACTACATAAAACCAGTGCCGTCCTCTCCATCGCTCTACATAAAACCAGTTTTGTCCTCCCCATCTATCTACATAAAAGCAGTGCCGTCCTCAACATCTCTCTACATAAAACCAGTGCCGTCCTACCCATCTATCTACATAAAACCAGTGCCGTCCTACCCATCTATCTACGTAAAACCAGTGCCGTCCTCCCCATCTAACTACATAATACCAGTGCCGTACTCTCCATCTCTCTACATAAAACCAGTGCCACCTTCCCCATCTGACTACATATAACCAGTGCCGTCCTCTCTATCTCTCTACATAAAACCAGTTTTGTCCTCCCCATCTATCTACATAAAAGCAGTGTCGTCCTCAGCATCTCTCTACATAAAACCAGTGCCGTTCTACCCATCTATCTACATAAAACCAGTGGCCCCACCCATCTATCTACATAAAACCAGTGCCATCCTCCCCATCTATCTACATAAAACCAGTGCCGTCCCACCCATCTATCTACATAACACCAGTGCCATCCTCCCCATCTCTTTACATAAAACCAGTGCCGTCCTCCCCCTCCCTGTACATAAATCCACTGCCGTCCTCCACATCTCTCTACATAAAACCAGTGCTGTCCTCCCCATCTATCTACATAAAACCAGTGCCATCCTACCCACCTACCTACATAAAACCAGTGCCGTCCTCCCCATCTATCTACAAAAAAACAGTGCTGCCCACCCATCTATCTACATAAAACAAGTGCCATCCTCCCCATCTATCTACATAAAACCAGTGCCGTCCTACCCATCTATCTACAGAAAACCAGTGCCATCCACCCGATCTATCTACATAAAACCAGTGCCGTCCTACTCATCTATCTACATAAAACCGGTGTCATCCCACCCATCTATCTACGTAAAACCAGTGCCATCCTCCCCATCTATCTACATAAAACCAGTGCCGTCCTTCCCATCTATCTACAAAAACCAGTGCCGTGCTACTGATCCATCAACATAAAACCAGTACCATCCACCCCATCTATCTACATAATACCAGTGCAGTCTTGCCCATCTATCTACATAAAACCAGTGCCGTCCCACCCATCTATCTACATAAAACCAGTGCCACCCTACCTATCTATGTAGATAATACCAGTGCCATACTCTCCATCTCTCTCATAAAACCAGTACCGTCCTCCCCATCTGTCTGCATAAAACCAGTGTCGTCCTCCCCATCTATCTAGATAAAACCAGTGCCGTCGTACCCAACGAACTAGATAAATCCAGTGCCATCCTCCCCATCTAACTACATAATACCAGTGCCGTTCTCTCCAACTCTCTACATAAAACCAGTGCCATCTTCCTCATCTATCTACATAAGACCATTGCCGTCCTACTCATCTATCTACATAAAACCAGTGCCACCCACCCCATCTCTCTAAATAAAACCAGTGCCGTCCTACCCACCCGTCTACATAAAACCAGTGCCATCCTACCCATCCAACTACATAAAACCAGTGCCGTCCTCCCAAACTAAGTACATAAAACCAGTATCATCCTCCCCATCTATCTACATAAAACCAGTGCCGTCCTCCCCATCTAACTACATAAAACCAGCGCCTTCCTACCCATCTAACTCCATAAAACCAGTGCTGTCCTACCCAACTATCTACATAAAACAAGTGCCGTTCTCCCCATCTGTCTGCATAAAACCAGTGTGGTTCTCCCCATCTCTCTACATAAAACCAGTGTCGTCCTCGCCGTCTCTCTACATAAAACCAGTGCCATCCTCTCCATCTCTCTACAAAAAAACAGTGCCGTCCTCTCCATCCCTCTACATAAAACCAGTGCCACCCTCCCCAACTGACTACATAAAACCAGTGCCGTCCTCTCCATCTCTCTACATAAAACCAGTTTTGTCCTCCCCATCCATCTACATAAAAGCAGTGCCGTCCTCAACATCTCTCTACATAAAACCAGTGCCGTCCTACCCATCTATCTACATAAAACCAGTGCCATCCGACCCATCTATCTATGTAAAACCAGTGCCGTTCTCCCCATCTAACTACATAATACCAGTGCCGTCCTCTCCATCTCTCTACATAAAACCAGTGCCATCTTCCTCATCTATCTACATAAGACCATTGCCGTCCTACCTATCTATCTACATAAAACCAGTGCAGTGCTACTGATCCATCAACATAAAACCAGTGCCATCCACCCCATCTCTCTAAATAAAACCAGTGCCGTCCTCTCCATCTCTCTACATAAAACCAGTGTCGTCCTACCCATTTATCTACGTAAAAACAGTGCCATCCTAACCATCTATCTACATAAAACCAGTGCCGTCCCACCCATGTATCTACATAAAACCAGTGCCATCCTCCCCATCTATGTACATAATACCAGTGCCGTCCCACCCATCTATCTACATAACACCAGTGCCATCCTCCCCATCTATCTACATAAAACCAGTGCCGTCCTACCCATCTATCTTCATAAAACCAGTGCCATCCTACCCATCTATCTACATAAAACCAGTGCCCCCCACCCATCTATCTACATAAAACCAGTGCCATCCTACCCATCTATCTACATAAAACCAGTGCCGCCGCACCCATCTATCTACATAAAACCAGTGCCATCTTCTTCAATTATCTGCATAAGTCCATTGCCGTCTTACCCATCTATGTACATAAAACCAGTGCCGTGCTACTGATCCATCAACATCAAACCAGTGTCGTCCTCCCCATCTATCTACAAAAAAACCAGTGCCATCCTACCCATCTCTCTATATAAAACCAGTGCCGTACTCTCCATCTCTCTACATAAAACCAGTTTTTTCCTCCCCATCTATCTACATAAAAGCAGTGCCGTCCTCAACATCTCTCTACATAAAACCAGTGCCGTCCTACCCATCTATCTACATAAAACCAGTGCCATCCTCTCCATCTCTCTACATAAAACCAGTGCCGTCCTCTCCATCTCTCTACATAAAACCAGTGCCATCTTCCTCATCTATCTACATAAGACCATTGCCGTCCGACCCATCTATCTACATAAAACCAGTGCCGTGCTACTGATCCATCAACATAAAACCAGTGCCACCCACCCCATCTCTCTAAATAAAACCAGTGCCGTCCTACCCACCCGTCTACATAAAACCAGTGCCATCCTACCCATCCAACTACATAAAACCAGTGCCGTCCTCTCCATCTCTCTACATAAAACCAGTTTTGTCCTCCCCATCCATCTACATAAAAGCAGTGCTGTCCTCAACATCTCTCTACATAAAACCAGTGCCGTCCTACCCACCTGTCTACATAAAACCAGTGCCGTCCTACCCATCTATCTACGTAAAACCAGTGCCGTTCTCCCCATCTAACTACATAAAACCAGTGTCGTCCTACCCATTTATCTACATAAAAACAGTGCCATCCTAACCATCTATCTACATAAAACCAGTGCCGTCCCACCCATGTATCTACATAAAACCAGTGCCATCCTTCCCATCTATGTACATAATACCAGTGCCGTCCCACCCATCTATCTACATAAAACCAGTGCCATCCTTCCCATCTATGTACATAATACCAGTGCCGTCCCACCCATCTATCTACATAACACCAGTGCCATCCTCCCCATCTATCTACATAAAACCAGTGCCGTCCTACCCATCTATCTTCATAAAACCAGTGCCATCCTACCCATCTATCTACATAAAAGCAGTGCCCCCCACCCATCTATCTACATAAAACCAGTGCCATGCTACCCATCTATCTACATAAAACCAGTGCCGCCGCACCCATCTATCTACAAAAAACCAGTGCCATCTTCCTCAATTATCTGCATAAGACCATTGCCGTCTTACCCATCTATGTACATAAAACCAGTGCCGTGCTACTGATCCATCAACATCAAACCAGTGTCGTCCTCCCCATCTATCTACAAAAAAACCAGTGCCATCCTACCCATCTCTCTATATAAAACCAGTGCCGTACTCTCCATCTCTCTACATAAAACCAGTTTTTTCCTCCCCATCTATCTACATAAAAGCAGTGCCGTCCTCAACATCTCTCTACATAAAACCAGTGCCGTCCTACCCATCTATCTACATAAAACCAGTGCCATCCTCTCCATCTCTCTACATAAAACCAGTGCCGTCCTCTCCATCTCTCTACATAAAACCAGTGCCATCTTCCTCATCTATCTACATAAGACCATTGCCGTCCGACCCATCTATCTACATAAAACCAGTGCCGTGCTACTGATCCATCAACATAAAACCAGTGCCACCCACCCCATCTCTCTAAATAAAACCAGTGCCGTCCTTCCCACCCGTTTACATAAAACCAGTGCCATCCTACCCATCCAACTACATAAAACCAGTGCCGTCCTCCCCAACTAAGTACATAAAACCAATATCATCCTCTCCATCTATCTACATAAAACCAGTGCCGTCCTCCCCATCTATCTACATAAAACCAGTGCCGTCCTCGCCATCTCTCTACATAAAACCAGTGCCACCCTCCCCATCTGACTACATAAAACCAGTGCCGTCCACTCCATCGCTCTACATAAAACCAGTTTTGTCCTCCCCATCTATCTACATAAAAGCAGTGCCGTCCTCAACATCTCTCTACATAAAACCAGTGCCGTCCTACCCATCTATCCACATAAAACCAGTGCCGTCCTACCCATCTATCTACGTAAAACCAGTGCCGTCCTCCCCATCTAACTACATAATACCAGTGCCGTACTCTCCATCTCTCTACATAAAACCAGTGCCACCTTCCCCATCTGACTACATATAACCAGTGCCGTCCTCTCCATCTCTCTACATAAAACCAGTTGTGTCCTCCCCATCTATCTACATAAAAGCAGTGTCGTCCTCAGCATCTCTCTACATAAAACCAGTGCCGTTCTACCCATCTATCTACATAAAACCAGTGGCCCCACCCATCTATCTACATAAAACCAGTGCCATCCTCCCCATCTATCTACATAAAACCAGTGCCGTCCCACCCATCTATCTACATAACACCAGTGCCATCCTCCCCATCTCTTTACATAAAACCAGTGCCGTCCTCCCCCTCCCTGTACATAAATCCACTGCCGTCCTACACATCTCTCTACATAAAACCAGTGCTGTCCTCCCCATCTATCTACATAAAACCAGTGCCATCCTACCCACCTATCTACATAAAACCAGTGCCGTCCTCCCCATCTATCTACAAAAAACCAGTGCTGCCCACCCATCTATCTACATAAAACCAGTGCCATCCTCCCCATCTATCTACATAAAACCAGTGCCGTCCTACCCATCCATCTACAAAAACCAGTGCCGTGCTACAGATCCATCAACATAAAACCAGTACCATCCACCCCATCTCTCTAAATAAAACCAGTGCCATCCTACCCACCCGTCTACGTAAAACCAGTGCCATCCTACCCATCTAACTACATAAAACCAGTGCCGTCCTCCTCATCTAACTACATAAAACTAGTGCCGTCCTTTCCATCTCTCTACATAAAACCAGTGTTGTCCTCCCCATCTATCTACATAAAACCAGTGCCATCCTCCCCATCTATCTACATAAAACCAGTGCCGTCCTTCCCATCTATCTACAAAAACCAGTGCCGTGCTACTGATCCATCAACATAAAACCAGTACCATCCACCCCATCTATCTACATAAAACCAGTGCAGTCTTGCCCATCTATCTACATAAAACCAGTGCCGTCCCACCCATCTATCTACATAAAACCAGTGCCACCCTACCTATCTATATAGATAATACCAGTGCCGTACTCTCCATCTCTCTCATAAAACCAGTACCGTCCTCCCCATCTGTCTGCATAAAACCAGTGTCGTCCTCCCCATCTATCTAGATAAAACCAGTGCCGTCGTACCCAACGAACTAGATAAATCCAGTGCCATCCTCCCCTTCTAACTACATAATACCAGTGCCGTCCTCTCCATCTCTCTACATAAAACCAGTGCCATCTTCCTCATCT
The DNA here is from genome assembly GCF_030028105.1 of Mobula birostris. Classification (NCBI taxonomy): domain Eukaryota; kingdom Metazoa; phylum Chordata; class Chondrichthyes; order Myliobatiformes; family Myliobatidae; genus Mobula; species Mobula birostris. The sequence continues at coordinate 37,209 of NW_027274118.1, forward strand.
ATCTACATAAGACCATTGCCGTCCTACCCATCTATCTACATAAAACCAGTGCCACCCACCCCATCTCTCTAAATAAAACCAGTGCCGTCCTACCCACCCGTCTACATAAAACCAGTGCCATCCTACCCATCCAACTACATAAAACCAGTGCCGTCCTCCCAAACTAAGTACATAAAACCAGTATCATCCTCCCCATCTATCTACATAAAACCAGTGCCGTCCTCCCCATCTAACTACATATAACCAGCGCCTTCCTACCCATCTAACTACATAAAACCAGTGCTGTCCTACCCAACTATCTACATAAAACAAGTGCCGTTCTCCGCATCTGTCTGCATAAAACCAGTGTCGTCCTCCCCATCTGTCTACATAAAACCAGTGTCGTCCTCCCCGTCTCTCTACATAAAACCAGTGTCGTCCTCGCCGTCTCTCTACATAAAACCAGTGCCATCCTCTCCATCTCTCTACAAAAAAACAGTGCCGTCCTCTCCATCCCTCTACATAAAACCAGTGCCACCCTCCCCAACTGACTACATAAAACCAGTGCCGTCCTCTCCATCTCTCTACATAAAACCAGTTTTGTCCTCCCCATCCATCTACATAAAAGCAGTGCCGTCCTCAACATCTCTCTACATAAAACCAGTGCCGTCCTACCCATCTATCTACATAAAACCAGTGCCATCCGACCCATCTATCTACGTAAAACCAGTGCCGTTCTCCCCATCTAACTACATAATACCAGTGCCGTCCTCTCCATCTCTCTACATAAAACCAGTGCCATCTTCCTCATCTATCTACATAAGACCATTGCCGTCCTACCTATCTATCTACATAAAACCAGTGCAGTGCTACTGATCCATCAACATAAAACCAGTGCCATCCACCCCATCTCTCTAAATAAAACCAGTGCCGGCCTCTCCATCTCTCTACATAAAACCAGTGTCGTCCTACCCATTTATCTACGTAAAAACAGTGCCATCCTAACCATCTATCTACATAAAACCAGTGCCGTCCCACCCATGTATCTACATAAAACCAGTGCCATCCTCCCCATCTATGTACATAATACCAGTGCCGTCCCACCCATCTATCTACATAACACCAGTGCCATCCTCCCCATCTATCTACATAAAACCAGTGCCGTCCTACCCATCTATCTTCATAAAACCAGTGCCATCCTACCCATCTATCTACATAAAACCAGTGCCCCCCACCCATCTATCTACATAAAACCAGTGCCATCCTACCCATCTATCTACATAAAACCAGTGCCGCCGCACCCATCTATCTACATAAAACCAGTGCCATCTTCTTCAATTATCTGCATAAGTCCATTGCCGTCTTACCCATCTATGTACATAAAACCAGTGCCGTGCTACTGATCCATCAACATCAAACCAGTGTCGTCCTCCCCATCTATCTACAAAAAAACCAGTGCCATCCTACCCATCTCTCTATATAAAACCAGTGCCGTACTCTCCATCTCTCTACATTAAACCAGTTTTTTCCTCCCCATCTATCTACATAAAAGCAGTGCCGTCCTCAACATCTCTCTACATAAAACCAGTGCCGTCCTACCCATCTATCTACATAAAACCAGTGCCATCCTCTCCATCTCTCTACATAAAACCAGTGCCGTCCTCTCCATCTATCTACATAAAACCAGTGCCCCCCACCCATCTATCTACATAAAACCAGTGCCATCCTACCCATCTATCTACATAAAACCAGTGCCGCCGCACCCATCTATCTACATAAAACCAGTGCCATCTTCTTCAATTATCTGCATAAGTCCATTGCCGTCTTACCCATCTATGTACATAAAACCAGTGCCGTGCTACTGATCCATCAACATCAAACCAGTGTCGTCCTCCCCATCTATCTACAAAAAAACCAGTGCCATCCTACCCATCTCTCTATATAAAACCAGTGCCGTACTCTCCATCTCTCTACATTAAACCAGTTTTTTCCTCCCCATCTATCTACATAAAAGCAGTGCCGTCCTCAACATCTCTCTACATAAAACCAGTGCCGTCCTACCCATCTATCTACATAAAACCAGTGCCATCCTCTCCATCTCTCTACATAAAACCAGTGCCGTCCTCTCCATCTCTCTACATAAAACCAGTGCCATCTTCCTCATCTATCTACATAAGACCATTGCCGTCCGACCCATCTATCTACATAAAACCAGTGCCGTGCTACTGATCCATCAACATAAAACCAGTGCCACCCACCCCATCTCTCTAAATAAAACCAGTGCCGTCCTACCCACCCGTCTACATAAAACCAGTGCCGTCCTACCCACCCGTCTACATAAAACCAGTGCCATCCTACCCATCCAACTACATAAAACCAGTGCCGTCCTCTCCATCTCTCTACATAAAACCAGTTTTGTCCTCCCCATCCATCTACATAAAAGCAGTGCTGTCCTCAACATCTCTCTACATAAAACCAGTGCCGTCCTACCCACCTGTCTACATAAAACCAGTGCCGTCCTACCCATCTATCTACGTAAAACCAGTGCCGTTCTCCCCATCTAACTACATAATACCAGTGCCGTCCTCTCCATCTCTCCACATAAAACCAGTGCCATCTTCCTCATCTATCTACATAAGACCATTGCCGTCCTACCTATCTATCTACATAAAACCAGTGCCGTGCTACTGATCCATCAACATAAAACCAGTGCCATCCACCCCATCTCTCTAAATAAAACCAGTGCCGTCCTCTCCATCTCTCTACATAAAACCAGTGTCGTCCTACCCATTTATCTACATAAAAACAGTGCCATCCTAACCATCTATCTACATAAAACCAGTGCCGTCCCACCCATGTATCTACATAAAACCAGTGCCATCCTTCCCATCTATGTACATAATACCAGTGCCGTCCCACCCATCTATCTACATAAAACCAGTGCCATCCTTCCCATCTATGTACATAATACCAGTGCCGTCCCACCCATCTATCTACATAACACCAGTGCCATCCTCCCCATCTATCTACATAAAACCAGTGCCGTCCTACCCATCTATCTTCATAAAACCAGTGCCATCCTACCCATCTATCTACATAAAAGCAGTGCCCCCCACCCATCTATCTACATAAAACCAGTGCCATGCTACCCATCTATCTACATAAAACCAGTGCCGCCGCACCCATCTATCTACATAAAACCAGTGCCATCTTCCTCAATTATCTGCATAATACCATTGCCGTCTTACCCATCTATGTACATAAAACCAGTGCCGTGCTACTGATCCATCAACATCAAACCAGTGTCGTCCTCCCCATCTATCTACAAAAAAACCAGTGCCATCCTACCCATCTCTCTATATAAAACCAGTGCCGTACTCTCCATCTCTCTACATAAAACCAGTTTTTTCCTCCCCATCTATCTACATAAAAGCAGTGCCGTCCTCAACATCTCTCTACATAAAACCAGTGCCGTCCTACCCATCTATCTACATAAAACCAGTGCCATCCTCTCCATCTCTCTACATAAAACCAGTGCCGTCCTACCCATCTATCTACATAAAACCAGTGCCATCCTCTCCATCTCTCTACATAAAACCAGTGCCGTCCTCTCCATCTCTCTACATAAAACCAGTGCCATCTTCCTCATCTATCTACATAAGACCATTGCCGTCCGACCCATCTATCTACATAAAACCAGTGCCGTGCTACTGATCCATCAACATAAAACCAGTGCCACCCACCCCATCTCTCTAAATAAAACCAGTGCCGTCCTTCCCACCCGTCTACATAAAACCAGTGCCATCCTACCCATCCAACTACATAAAACCAGTGCCGTCCTCCCCAACTAAGTACATAAAACCAATATCATCCTCTCCATCTATCTACATAAAACCAGTGCCGTCCTCCCCATCTATCTACATAAAACCAGTGCCGTCCTCGCCATCTCTCTACATAAAACCAGTGCCATCCTCCCCATCTGACTACATAAAACCAGTGCCGTCCTCTCCATCGCTCTACATAAAACCAGTTTTGTCCTCCCCATCTATCTGCATAAAAGCAGTGCCGTCCTCAACATCTCTCTACATAAAACCAGTGCCGTCCTACCCATCTATCTACATAAAACCAGTGCCGTCCTACCCATCTATCTACGTAAAACCAGTGCCGTTCTCCCCATCTAACTACATAATACCAGTGCCGTACTCTCCATCTCTCTACATAAAACCAGTGCCACCTTCCCCATCTGACTACATATAACCAGTGCCGTCCTCTCCATCTCTCTACATAAAACCAGTTTTGTCCTCCCCATCTATCTACATAAAAGCAGTGTCGTCCTCAGCATCTCTCTACATAAAACCAGTGCCGTTCTACCCATCTATCTACATAAAACCAGTGGCCCCACCCATCTATCTACATAAAACCAGTGCCATCCTCCCCATCTCTTTACATAAAACCAGTGCCGTCCTCCCCCTCCCTGTACATAAATCCACTGCCGTCCTACACATCTCTCTACATAAAACCAGTGCTGTCCTCCCCATCTATCTACATAAAACCAGTGCCATCCTACCCACCTATCTACATAAAACCAGTGCCGTCCTCCCCATCTATCTACAAAAAACCAGTGCTGCCCACCCATCTATCTACATAAAACCAGTGCCATCCTCCCCATCTATCTACATAAAACCAGTGCCGTCCTACCCATCCATCTACAAAAACCAGTGCCGTGCTACAGATCCATCAACATAAAACCAGTACCATCCACCCCATCTCTCTAAATAAAACCAGTGCCATCCTACCCACCCGTCTACGTAAAACCAGTGCCATCCTACCCATCTATCTACATAAAACCAGTGCCGTCCTTCCCATCTATCTACAAAAACCAGTGCCGTCCTTCCCATCTATCTACAAAAACCAGTGCCGTGCTACTGATCCATCAACATAAAACCAGTACCATCCACCCCATCTATCTACATAAAACCAGAGCAGTCTTGCCCATCTATCTACATGAAACCAGTGCCGTCCCACCCATCTATCTACATAAAACCAGTGCCACCCTACCTATCTATATAGATAATACCAGTGCCGTACTCTCCATCTCTCTCATAAAACCAGTACCGTCCTCCCCATCTGTCTGCATAAAACCAGTGTCGTCCTCCCCATCTATCTAGATAAAACCAGTGCCGTCGTACCCAACGAACTAGATAAATCCAGTGCCATCCTCCCCATCTAACTACATAATACCAGTGCCGTCCTCTCCATCTCTCTACATAAAACCAGTGCCATCTTCCTCATCTATCTACATAAGATCATTGCCGTCCTACCCATCTATCTACATAAAACCAGTGCCACCCACCCCATCTCTCTAAATAAAACCAGTGCCGTCCTACCCACCCGTCTACATAAAACCAGTGCCATCCTACACATCCAACTACATAAAACCAGTGCCGTCCTCCCAAACTAAGTACATAAAACCAGTATCATCCTCCCCATCTATCTACATAAAACCAGTGCCGTCCTCCCCATCTAACTACATATAACCAGCGCCTTCCTACCCATCTAACTACATAAAACCAGTGCTGTCCTACCTATCTATCTACATAAAACCAGTGCCGTGCTACTGATCTATCAACATAAAACCAGTGCCACCCACCCCATCTCTCTAAATAAAACCAGTGCCGTCCTACCCACCCGTCTACATAAAACCAGTGCCACCCTCCCATCTGACTACATAAAACCAGTGCCTTCCTCTCCATCTCTCTACATAAAACCAGTTTTGTCCTCCCCATCTATCTACATAAAAGCAGTGCAGTCCACAACATCTCTCTACATAAAACCAGTGCCGTCCTACAAATCTATCTACATAAGACCAGTGCCGTCCTACCCATCTATCTACGTAAAGCCAGTGCCGTCCTGCCCATCTAACTACATAATACCAGTGCCGTACTCTCCATCTCTCTACATAAAACCAGTGCCACCCTCCCCATCTGACTACATATAACCAGTGCCGTCCTCTCCATCTCTCTACATAAAACCAGTTTTGTCCTCCCCATCTATCTACATAAAAGCAGTGCCGTCCTCAGCATCTCTCTACATAAAACCAGTGCCGTTCTACCCATCTATCTACATAAAACCAGTGGCCCCACCCATCTATCTACATAAAACCAGTGCCATCCTCCCCATCTATCTACATAAAACCAGTGCCGTCCCACCCATCTATCTACATAACACCAGTGCCATCCTCCCAATCTCTCTACATAAAACCAGTGCCGTCCTCCCCCTCCCTCTACATAAATCCACTGCCGTCCTCCACATCTCTCTACATAAAACCAGTGCTGTCCTCCCCATCTATCTACATAAAACCAGTGCCATCCTACCCACCTACCTACATAAAACAAGTGCCATCCTCCCCATCTATCTACATAAAACCAGTGCCGTCCTACCCATCTATCTACAGAAAACCAGTGCCATCCACCCGATCTATCTACATAAAACCAGTGCCGTCCTACTCATCTATCTACATAAAACCGGTGTCATCCCACCCATCTATCTACGTAAAACCAGTGCCATCCTCCCCATCTATCTACATAAAACCAGTGCCGTCCTACCCATCTATCTACAAAAACCAGTGCCGTGCTACTGATCCATCAACATAAAACCAGTACCATCCACCCCATCTATCTACATAAAACCAGTGCAGTCTTGCCCATCTATCTACATAAAACCAGTGCCGTCCCACCCATCTATCTACATAAAACCAGTGCCACCCTACCTATCTATATAGATAATACCAGTGCCGTACTCTCCATCTCTCTCATAAAACCAGTACCGTCCTCCCCATCTGTCTGCATCAAACCAGTGTCGTCCTCCCCATCTATCTAGATAAAACCAGTGCCATCGTACCCAATGAACTAGATAAATCCAGTGCCATCCTCCCCATCTAACTACATAATACCAGTGCCGTCCTCTCCATCTCTCTACATAAAACCAGTGCCATCTTCCTCATCTATCTACATAAGACCATTGCCGTCCTACCCATCTATCTACATAAAACCAGTGCCACCCACCCCATCTCTCTAAATAAAACCAGTGCCGTCCTACCCACCCGTCTACAAAAAACCAGTGCCATCCTACCCATCCAACTACATAAAACCAGTGCCGTCCTCCCAAACTAAGTACATAAAACCAGTATCATCCTCCCCATCTATCTACATAAAACCAGTGCCGTCCTCCCCATCTAACTTCATAAAACCAGCGCCTTCCTACCCATCTAACTACATAAAACCAGTGCTGTCCTACCCAACTATCTACATAAAACAAGTGCCGTTCTCCCCATCTGTCTGCATAAAACCAGTGTCGTCCTCCCCATCTCTCTACATAAAACCAGTGTCGTCCTCCCCGTCTCTCTACATAAAACCAGTGCCATCCTCTCCATCTCTCTACAAAAAAACAGTGCCGTCCTCTCCATCCCTCTACATAAAACCAGTGCCACCCTCCCCAACTGACTACATAAAACCAGTGCCGTCCTCTCCATCTCTCTACATAAAACCAGTTTTGTCCTCCCCATCCATCTACATAAAAGCAGTGCCGTCCTCAACATCTCTCTACATAAAACCAGTGCCGTCCTACCCATCTATCTACATAAAACCAGTGCCATCCGACCCATCTATCTACGTAAAACCAGTGCCGTTCTCCCCATCTAACTACATAATACCAGTGCCGTCCTCTCCATCTCTCTACATAAAACCAGTGCCATCTTCCTCATCTATCTACATAAGACCATTGCCGTCCTACCTATCTATCTACATAAAACCAGTGCAGTGCTACTGATCCATCAGCATAAAACCAGTGCCATCCACCCCATCTCTCTAAATAAAACCAGTGCCGTCCTCTCCATCTCTCTACATAAAACCAGTGTCGTCCTACCCATTTATCTACGTAAAAACAGTGCCATCCTAACCATCTATCTACATAAAACCAGTGCCGTCCCACCCATGTATCTACATAAAACCAGTGCCATCCTCCCCATCTATGTACATAATACCAGAGCCGTCCCACCCATCTATCTACATAACACCAGTGCCATCCTCCCCATCTATCTACATAAAACCAGTGCCGTCCTACCCATCTATCTTCATAAAACCAGTGCCATCCTACCCATCTATCTACATAAAACCAGTGCCCCCACCCATCTATCCACATAAAACCAGTGCCATCTTCTTCAATTATCTGCATAAGTCCATTGCCGTCTTACCCATCTATGTACATAAAACCAGTGCCGTGCTACTGATCCATCAACATCAAACCAGTGTCGTCCTCCCCATCTATCTACAAAAAAACCAGTGCCATCCTACCCATCTATCTACATAAAACCAGTGCCATCCTCTCCATCTCTCTACATAAAACCAGTGCCGTCCTCTCCATCTCTCTACATAAAACCAGTGCCATCTTCCTCATCTATCTACATAAGACCATTGCCGTCCGACCCATCTATCTTCATAAAACCAGTGCCATCCTACCCATCTATCTACATAAAACCAGTGCCCCCCACCCATCTATCTACATAAAACCAGTGCCATCCTACCCATCTATCTACATAAAACCAGTGCCGCCGCACCCATCTATCTACATAAAACCAGTGCCATCTTCTTCAATTATCTGCATAAGTCCATTGCCGTCTTACCCATCTATGTACATAAAACCAGTGCCGTGCTACTGATCCATCAACATCAAACCAGTGTCGTCCTCCCCATCTATCTACAAAAAAAACAGTGCCATCCTACCCATCTCTCTATATAAAACCAGTGCCGTACTCTCCATCTCTCTACATAAAACCAGTTTTTTCCTCCCCATCTATCTACATAAAAGCAGTGCCGTCCTCAACATCTCTCTACATAAAACCAGTGCCGTCCTACCCATCTATCTACATAAAACCAGTGCCATCCTCTCCATCTCTCTACATAAAACCAGTTCCGTCCTCTCCATCTCTCTACATAAAACCAGTGCCATCTTCCTCATCTATCTACATAAGACCATTGCCGTCCGACCCATCTATCTACATAAAACCAGTGCCGTGCTACTGATCCATCAACATAAAACCAGTGCCACCCACCCCATCTCTCTAAATAAAACCAGTGCCGTCCTACCCACCCGTCTACATAAAACCAGTGCCATCCTACCCATCCAACTACATAAAACCAGTGCCGTCCTCTCCATCTCTCTACATAAAACCAGTTTTGTCCTCCCCATCCATCTACATAAAAGCAGTGCTGTCCTCAACATCTCTCCACATAAAACCAGTGCCGTCCTACCCACCTGTCTACATAAAACCAGTGCCGTCCTACCCATCTATCTACGTAAAACCAGTGCCGTTCTCCCAATCTAACTACATAAAACCAGTGTCGTCCTACCCATTTATCTACATAAAAACAGTGCCATCCTAACCATCTATCTACATAAAACCAGTGCCGTCCCACCCATGTATCTACATAAAACCAGTGCCATCCTTCCCATCTATGTACATAATACCAGTGCCATCCCACCCATCTATCTACATAAAACCAGTGCCATCCTTCCCATCTATGTACATAATACCAGTGCCGTCCCACCCATCTATCTACATAACACCAGTGCCATCCTCCCCATCTATCTACATAAAACCAGTGCCGTCCTACCCATCTATCTTCATAAAACCAGTGCCACCTACCCATCTATCTACATAAAAGCAGTGCCCCCCACCCATCTATCTACATAAAACCAGTGCCATGCTACCCATCTATCTACATAAAACCAGTGCCGCCGCACCCATCTATCTACATAAAACCAGTGCCATCTTCCTCAATTATCTGCATAAGACCATTGCCGTCTTACCCATCTATGTACATAAAACCAGTGCCGTGCTACTGATCCATCAACATCAAACCAGTGTCGTCCTCCCCATCTATCTACAAAAAAACCAGTGCCATCCTACCCATCTCTCTATATAAAACCAGTGCCGTACTCTCCATCTCTCTACATAAAACCAGTTTTTTCCTCCCCATCTATCTACATAAAAGCAGTGCCGTCCTCAACATCTCTCTACATAAAACCAGTGCCGTCCTACCCATCTATCTACATAAAACCAGTGCCATCCTCTCCATCTCTCTACATAAAACCAGTGCCGTCCTCTCCATCTCTCTACATAAAACCAGTGCCATCTTCCTCATCTATCTACATAAGACCATTGCCGTCCGACCCATCTATCTACATAAAACCAGTGCCGTGCTACTGATCCATCAACATAAAACCAGTGCCACCCACCCCATCTCTCTAAATAAAACCAGTGCCGTCCTTCCCACCCGTCTACATAAAACCAGTGCCATCCTACCCATCCAACTACATAAAACCAGTGCCGTCCTCCCCAACTAAGTACATAAAACCAATATCATCCTCTCCATCTATCTACATAAAACCAGTGCCGTCCTCCCCATCTATCTACATAAAACCAGTGCCGTCCTCGCCATCTCTCTACATAAAACCAGTGCCACCCTCCCCATCTGACTACATAAAACCAGTGCCGTCCTCTCCATCGCTCTACATAAAACCAGTTTTGTCCTCCCCATCTATCTACATAAAAGCAGTGCCGTCCTCAACATCTCTCTACATAAAACCAGTGCCGTCCTACCCATCTATCTACGTAAAACCAGTGCCGTCCTCCCCATCTAACTACATAATACCAGTGCCGTACTCTCCATCTCTCTACATAAAACCAGTGCCACCTTCCCCATCTGACTACATATAACCAGTGCCGTCCTCTCCATCTCTCTACATAAAACCAGTTTTGTCCTCCCCATCTATCTACATAAAAGCAGTGTCGTCCTCAGCATCTCTCTACATAAAACCAGTGCCGTTCTACCCATCTATCTACATAAAACCAGTGGCCCCACCCATCTATCTACATAAAACCAGTGCCATCCTCCCCATCTATCTACATAAAACCAGTGCCGTCCCACCCATCTATCTACATAACACCAGTGCCATCCTCCCCATCTCTTTACATAAAACCAGTGCCGTCCTCCCCCTCCCTGTACATAAATCCACTGCCGTCCTCCACATCTCTACATAAAACCAGTGCTGTCCTCCCCATCTATCTACATAAAACCAGTGCCATCCTACCCACCTACCTACATAAAACCAGTGCCGTCCTCCCCATCTATCTACAAAAAAACAGTGCTGCCCACCCATCTATCTACATAAAACAAGTGCCATCCTCCCCATCTATCTACATAAAACCAGTGCCGTCCTACCCATCTATCTACAGAAAACCAGTGCCATCCACCCGATCTATCTACATAAAACCAGTGCCGTCCTACTCATCTATCTACATAAAACCGGTGTCATCCCACCCATCTATCTACGTAAAACCAGTGCCATCCTCCCCATCTATCTACATAAAAGCAGTGCCCCCCACCCATCTATCTACATAAAACCAGTGCCATGCTACCCATCTATCTACATAAAACCAGTGCCGCCGCACCCATCTATCTACATAAAACCAGTGCCATCTTCCTCAATTATCTGCATAAGACCATTGCCGTCTTACCCATCTATGTACATAAAACCAGTGCCGTGCTACTGATCCATCAACATCAAACCAGTGTCGTCCTCCCCATCTATCTACAAAAAAACCGGTGCCACCCTACCCATCTCTCTATATAAAACCAGTGCCGTACTCTCCATCTCTCTACATAAAACCAGTTTTTTCCTCCCCATCTATCTACATAAAAGCAGTGCCGTCCTCAACATCTCTCTACATAAAACCAGTGCCGTCCTACCCATCTATCTACATAAAACCAGTGCCATCCTCTCCATCTCTCTACATAAAACCAGTGCCGTCCTCTCCATCTCTCTACATAAAACCAGTGCCATCTTCCTCATCTATCTACATAAGACCATTGCCGTCCGACCCATCTATCTACATAAAACCAGTGCCGTGCTACTGATCCATCAAAATAAAACCAGTGCCACCCACCCCATCTCTCTAAATAAAACCAGTGCCGTCCTTCCCACCCGTCTACATAAAACCAGTGCCATCCTACCCATCCAACTACATAAAACCAGTGCCGTCCTCCCCAACTAAGTACATAAAACCAATATCATCCTCTCCATCTATCTACATAAAACCAGTGCCGTCCTCCCCATCTATCTACATAAAACCAGTGCCGTCCTCGCCATCTCTCTACATAAAACCAGTGCCACCCTCCCCATCTGACTACATAAAACCAGTGCCGTCCTCTCCATCGCTCTACATAAAACCAGTTTTGTCCTCCCCATCTATCTACATAAAAGCAGTGCCGTCCTCAACATCTCTCTACATAAAACCAGTGCCGTCCTACCCATCTATCTACATAAAACCAGTGCCGTCCTACCCATCTATCTACGTAAAACCAGTGCCGTCCTCCCCATCTAACTACATAATACCAGTGCCGTACTCTCCATCTCTCTACATAAAACCAGTGCCACCTTCCCCATCTGACTACATATAACCAGTGCCGTCCTCTCTATCTCTCTACATAAAACCAGTTTTGTCCTCCCCATCTATCTACATAAAAGCAGTGTCGTCCTCAGCATCTCTCTACATAAAACCAGTGCCGTTCTACCCATCTATCTACATAAAACCAGTGGCCCCACCCATCTATCTACATAAAACCAGTGCCATCCTCCCCATCTATCTACATAAAACCAGTGCCGTCCCACCCATCTATCTACATAAACACCAGTGCCATCCTCCCCATCTCTTTACATAAAACCAGTGCCGTCCTCCCCTCCCTGTACATAAATCCACTGCCGTCCTCCACATCTCTCTACATAAAACCAGTGCTGTCCTCCCCATCTATCTACATAAAACCAGTGCCATCCTACCCACCTACCTACATAAAACCAGTGCCGTCCTCCCCATCTATCTACAAAAAAACAGTGCTGCCCACCCATCTATCTACATAAAACAAGTGCCATCCTCCCCATCTATCTACATAAAACCAGTGCCGTCCTACCCATCTATCTACAGAAAACCAGTGCCATCCACCCGATCTATCTACATAAAACCAGTGCCGTCCTACTCATCTATCTACATAAAACCGGTGTCATCCCACCCATCTATCTACGTAAACCAGTGCCATCCTCCCCATCTATCTACATAAAACCAGTGCCGTCCTTCCCATCTATCTACAAAAACCAGTGCCGTGCTACTGATCCATCAACATAAAACCAGTACCATCCACCCCATCTATCTACATAAAACCAGTGCAGTCTTGCCCATCTATCTACATAAAACCAGTGCCGTCCCACCCATCTATCTACATAAAACCAGTGCCACCCTACCTATCTATGTAGATAATACCAGTGCCATACTCTCCATCTCTCTCATAAAACCAGTACCGTCCTCTCCCCATCTGTCTGCATAAAACCAGTGTCGTCCTCCCCATCTATCTAGATAAACCAGTGCCGTCGTACCCAACGAACTAGATAAATCCAGTGCCATCCTCCCATCTAACTACATAATACAGTGCCGTTCTCTCCAACTCTCTACATAAAACCAGTGCCATCTTCCTCATCTATCTACATAAGACCATTGCCGTCCTACCCATCTATCTACATAAAACCAGTGCCACCCACCCCATCTCTCTAAATAAAACCAGTGCCGTCCTACCCACCCGTCTACATAAAACCAGTGCCATCCTACCCATCCAACTACATAAAACCAGTGCCGTCCTCCCAAACTAAGTACATAAAACAGTATCATCCTCCCCATCTATCTACATAAAACCAGTGCCGTCCTCCCCATCTAACTACATAAAACCAGCGCCTTCCTACCCATCTAACTCCATAAAACCAGTGCTGTCCTACCCAACTATCTACATAAAACAAGTGCCGTTCTCCCCATCTGTCTGCATAAAACCGGTGTGGTCCTCCCCATCTCTCTACATAAAACCAGTGCCGCCGCACCCATCTATCTACATAAAACCAGTGCCATCTTCCTCAATTATCTGCATAAGACCATTGCCGTCTTACCCATCTATGTACATAAAACCAGTGCCGTGCTACTGATCCATCAACATCAAACCAGTGTCGTCCTCCCCATCTATCTACAAAAAAACCAGTGCCATCTTACCCATCTCTCTATATAAAACCAGTGCCGTACTCTCCATCTCTCTACATAAAACCAGTTTTTCCTCCCCATCTATCTACATAAAAGCAGTGCCGTCCTCAACATCTCTCTACATAAAACCAGTGCCGTCCTACCCATCTATCTACATAAAACCAGTGCCATCCTCTCCATCTCTCTACATAAAACCAGTGCCGTCCTCTCCATCTCTCTACATAAAACCAGTGCCATCTTCCTCATCTATCTACATAAGACCATTGCCGTCCGACCCATCTATCTACATAAAACCAGTGCCGTGCTACTGATCCATCAACATAAAACCAGTGCCACCCACCCCATCTCTCTAAATAAAACCAGTGCCGTCCTTCCCACCCGTCTACATAAAACCAGTGCCATCCTACCCATCCAACTACATAAAACCAGTGCCGTCCTCCCCAACTAAGTACATAAAACCAATATCATCCTCTCCATCTATCTACATAAAACCAGTGCCGTCCTCCCCATCTATCTACATAAAACCAGTGCCGTCCTCGCCATCTCTCTACATAAAACCAGTGCCACCCTCCCCATCTGACTACATAAAACCAGTGCCGTCCTCTCCATCGCTCTACATAAAACCAGTTTTGTCCTCCCCATCTATCTACATAAAAGCAGTGCCGTCCTCAACATCTCTCTACATAAAACCAGTGCCGTCCTACCCATCTATCTACATAAAACCAGTGCCGTCCTACCCATCTATCTACGTAAAACCAGTGCCGTCCTCCCCATCTAACTACATAATACCAGTGCCGTACTCTCCATCTCTCTACATAAAACCAGTGCCACCTTCCCCATCTGACTACATATAACCAGTGCCGTCCTCTCCATCTCTCTACATAAAACCAGTTTTGTCCTCCCCATCTATCTACATAAAAGCAGTGTCGTCCTCAGCATCTCTCTACATAAAACCAGTGCCGTTCTACCCATCTATCTACATAAAACCAGTGGCCCCACCCATCTATCTACATAAAACCAGTGCCATCCTCCCCATCTATCTACATCAAACCAGTGCCGTCCCACCCATCTATCTACATAACACCAGTGCCATCCTCCCCATCTCTTTACATAAAACCAGTGCCGTCCTCCCCCTCCCTGTACATAAATCCACTGCCGTCCTCCACATCTCTCTACATAAAACCAGTGCTGTCCTCCCCATCTATCTACATAAAACCAGTGCCATCCTACCCACCTACCTACATAAAACCAGTGCCGTCCTCCCCATCTATCTACAAAAAAACAGTGCTGCCCACCCATCTATCTACATAAAACAAGTGCCATCCTCCCCATCTATCTACATAAAACCAGTGCCGTCCTACCCATCTATCTACAGAAAACCAGTGCCATCCACCCGATCTATCTACATAAAACCAGTGCCGTCCTACTCATCTATCTACATAAAACCGGTGTCATCCCACCCATCTATCTACGTAAAACCAGTGCCATCCTCCCCATCTATCTACATAAAAGCAGTGCCCCCCACCCATCTATCTACATAAAACCAGTGCCATGCTACCCATCTATCTACATAAAACCAGTGCCGCCGCACCCATCTATCTACATAAAACCAGTGCCATCTTCCTCAATTATCTGCATAAGACCATTGCCGTCTTACCCATCTATGTACATAAAACCAGTGCCGTGCTACTGATCCATCAACATCAAAACAGTGTCGTCCTCCCCATCTATCTACAAAAAAACCAGTGCCACCCTACCCATCTCTCTATATAAAACCAGTGCCGTACTCTCCATCTCTCTACATAAAACCAGTTTTTTCCTCCCCATCTATCTACATAAAAGCAGTGCCGTCCTCAACATCTCTCTACATAAAACCAGTGCCGTCCTACCCATCTATCTACATAAAACCAGTGCCATCCTCTCCATCTCTCTACATAAAACCAGTGCCGTCCTCTCCATCTCTCTACATAAAACCAGTGCCATCTTCCTCATCTATCTACATAAGACCATTGCCGTCCGACCCATCTATCTACATAAAACCAGTGCCGTGCTACTGATCCATCAACATAAAACCAGTGCCACCCACCCCATCTCTCTAAATAAAACCAGTGCCGTCCTTCCCACCCGTCTACATAAAACCAGTGCCATCCTACCCATCCAACTACATAAAACCAGTGCCGTCCTCCCCAACTAAGTACATAAAACCAATATCATCCTCTCCATCTATCTACATAAAACCAGTGCCGTCCTCCCCATCTATCTACATAAAACCAGTGCCGTCCTCGCCATCTCTCTACATAAAACCAGTGCCACCCTCCCCATCTGACTACATAAAACCAGTGCCGTCCTCTCCATCGCTCTACATAAAACCAGTTTTGTCCTCCCCATCTATCTACATAAAAGCAGTGCCGTCCTCAACATCTCTCTACATAAAACCAGTGCCGTCCTACCCATCTATCTACATAAAACCAGTGCCGTCCTACCCATCTATCTACGTAAAACCAGTGCCGTCCTCCCCATCTAACTACATAATACCAGTGCCGTACTCTCCATCTCTCTACATAAAACCAGTGCCACCTTCCCCATCTGACTACATATAACCAGTGCCGTCCTCTCTATCTCTCTACATAAAACCAGTTTTGTCCTCCCCATCTATCTACATAAAAGCAGTGTCGTCCTCAGCATCTCTCTACATAAAACCAGTGCCGTTCTACCCATCTATCTACATAAAACCAGTGGCCCCACCCATCTATCTACATAAAACCAGTGCCATCCTCCCCATCTATCTACATCAAACCAGTGCCGTCCCACCCATCTATCTACATAACACCAGTGCCATCCTCCCCATCTCTTTACATAAAACCAGTGCCGTCCTCCCCCTCCCTGTACATAAATCCACTGCCGTCCTCCACATCTCTCTACATAAAACCAGTGCTGTCCTCCCCATCTATCTACATAAAACCAGTGCCATCCTACCCACCTACCTACATAAAACCAGTGCCGTCCTCCCCATCTATCTACAAAAAAACAGTGCTGCCCACCCATCTATCTACATAAAACAAGTGCCATCCTCCCCATCTATCTACATAAAACCAGTGCCGTCCTACCCATCTATCTACAGAAAACCAGTGCCATCCACCCGATCTATCTACATAAAACCAGTGCCGTCCTACTCATCTATCTACATAAAACCGGTGTCATCCCACCCATCTATCTACGTAAAACCAGTGCCATCCTCCCCATCTATCTACATAAAAGCAGTGCCCCCCACCCATCTATCTACATAAAACCAGTGCCATGCTACCCATCTATCTACATAAAACCAGTGCCGCCGCACCCATCTATCTACATAAAACCAGTGCCATCTTCCTCAATTATCTGCATAAGACCATTGCCGTCTTACCCATCTATGTACATAAAACCAGTGCCGTGCTACTGATCCATCAACATCAAACCAGTGTCGTCCTCCCCATCTATCTACAAAAAAACCGGTGCCACCCTACCCATCTCTCTATATAAAACCAGTGCCGTACTCTCCATCTCTCTACATAAAACCAGTTTTTTCCTCCCCATCTATCTACATAAAAGCAGTGCCGTCCTCAACATCTCTCTACATAAAACCAGTGCCGTCCTACCCATCTATCTACATAAAACCAGTGCCATCCTCTCCATCTCTCTACATAAAACCAGTGCCGTCCTCTCCATCTCTCTACATAAAACCAGTGCCATCTTCCTCATCTATCTACATAAGACCATTGCCGTCCGACCCATCTATCTACATAAAACCAGTGCCGTGCTACTGATCCATCAAAATAAAACCAGTGCCACCCACCCCATCTCTCTAAATAAAACCAGTGCCGTCCTTCCCACCCGTCTACATAAAACCAGTGCCATCCTACCCATCCAACTACATAAAACCAGTGCCGTCCTCCCCAACTAAGTACATAAAACCAATATCATCCTCTCCATCTATCTACATAAAACCAGTGCCGTCCTCCCCATCTATCTACATAAAACCAGTGCCGTCCTCGCCATCTCTCTACATAAAACCAGTGCCACCCTCCCCATCTGACTACATAAAACCAGTGCCGTCCTCTCCATCGCTCTACATAAAACCAGTTTTGTCCTCCCCATCTATCTACATAAAAGCAGTGCCGTCCTCAACATCTCTCTACATAAAACCAGTGCCGTCCTACCCATCTATCTACATAAAACCAGTGCCGTCCTACCCATCTATCTACGTAAAACCAGTGCCGTCCTCCCCATCTAACTACATAATACCAGTGCCGTACTCTCCATCTCTCTACATAAAACCAGTGCCACCTTCCCCATCTGACTACATATAACCAGTGCCGTCCTCTCTATCTCTCTACATAAAACCAGTTTTGTCCTCCCCATCTATCTACATAAAAGCAGTGTCGTCCTCAGCATCTCTCTACATAAAACCAGTGCCGTTCTACCCATCTATCTACATAAAACCAGTGGCCCCACCCATCTATCTACATAAAACCAGTGCCATCCTCCCCATCTATCTACATAAAACCAGTGCCGTCCCACCCATCTATCTACATAACACCAGTGCCATCCTCCCCATCTCTTTACATAAAACCAGTGCCGTCCTCCCCCTCCCTGTACATAAATCCACTGCCGTCCTCCACATCTCTCTACATAAAACCAGTGCTGTCCTCCCCATCTATCTACATAAAACCAGTGCCATCCTACCCACCTACCTACATAAAACCAGTGCCGTCCTCCCCATCTATCTACAAAAAAACAGTGCTGCCCACCCATCTATCTACATAAAACAAGTGCCATCCTCCCCATCTATCTACATAAAACCAGTGCCGTCCTACCCATCTATCTACAGAAAACCAGTGCCATCCACCCGATCTATCTACATAAAACCAGTGCCGTCCTACTCATCTATCTACATAAAACCGGTGTCATCCCACCCATCTATCTACGTAAAACCAGTGCCATCCTCCCCATCTATCTACATAAAACCAGTGCCGTCCTTCCCATCTATCTACAAAAACCAGTGCCGTGCTACTGATCCATCAACATAAAACCAGTACCATCCACCCCATCTATCTACATAAAACCAGTGCAGTCTTGCCCATCTATCTACATAAAACCAGTGCCGTCCCACCCATCTATCTACATAAAACCAGTGCCACCCTACCTATCTATGTAGATAATACCAGTGCCATACTCTCCATCTCTCTCATAAAACCAGTACCGTCCTCCCCATCTGTCTGCATAAAACCAGTGTCGTCCTCCCCATCTATCTAGATAAAACCAGTGCCGTCGTACCCAACGAACTAGATAAATCCAGTGCCATCCTCCCCATCTAACTACATAATACCAGTGCCGTTCTCTCCAACTCTCTACATAAAACCAGTGCCATCTTCCTCATCTATCTACATAAGACCATTGCCGTCCTACCCATCTATCTACATAAAACCAGTGCCACCCACCCCATCTCTCTAAATAAAACCAGTGCCGTCCTACCCACCCGTCTACATAAAACCAGTGCCATCCTACCCATCCAACTACATAAAACCAGTGCCGTCCTCCCAAACTAAGTACATAAAACCAGTATCATCCTCCCCATCTATCTACATAAAACCAGTGCCGTCCTCCCCATCTAACTACATAAAACCAGCGCCTTCCTACCCATCTAACTCCATAAAACCAGTGCTGTCCTACCCAACTATCTACATAAAACAAGTGCCGTTCTCCCCATCTGTCTGCATAAAACCGGTGTGGTCCTCCCCATCTCTCTACATAAAACCAGTGCCGCCGCACCCATCTATCTACATAAAACCAGTGCCATCTTCCTCAATTATCTGCATAAGACCATTGCCGTCTTACCCATCTATGTACATAAAACCAGTGCCGTGCTACTGATCCATCAACATCAAACCAGTGTCGTCCTCCCCATCTATCTACAAAAAAACCAGTGCCATCTTACCCATCTCTCTATATAAAACCAGTGCCGTACTCTCCATCTCTCTACATAAAACCAGTTTTTCCTCCCCATCTATCTACATAAAAGCAGTGCCGTCCTCAACATCTCTCTACATAAAACCAGTGCCGTCCTACCCATCTATCTACATAAAACCAGTGCCATCCTCTCCATCTCTCTACATAAAACCAGTGCCGTCCTCTCCATCTCTCTACATAAAACCAGTGCCATCTTCCTCATCTATCTACATAAGACCATTGCCGTCCGACCCATCTATCTACATAAAACCAGTGCCGTGCTACTGATCCATCAACATAAAACCAGTGCCACCCACCCCATCTCTCTAAATAAAACCAGTGCCGTCCTTCCCACCCGTCTACATAAAACCAGTGCCATCCTACCCATCCAACTACATAAAACCAGTGCCGTCCTCCCCAACTAAGTACATAAAACCAATATCATCCTCTCCATCTATCTACATAAAACCAGTGCCGTCCTCCCCATCTATCTACATAAAACCAGTGCCGTCCTCGCCATCTCTCTACATAAAACCAGTGCCACCCTCCCCATCTGACTACATAAAACCAGTGCCGTCCTCTCCATCGCTCTACATAAAACCAGTTTTGTCCTCCCCATCTATCTACATAAAAGCAGTGCCGTCCTCAACATCTCTCTACATAAAACCAGTGCCGTCCTACCCATCTATCTACATAAAACCAGTGCCGTCCTACCCATCTATCTACGTAAAACCAGTGCCGTCCTCCCCATCTAACTACATAATACCAGTGCCGTACTCTCCATCTCTCTACATAAAACCAGTGCCACCTTCCCCATCTGACTACATATAACCAGTGCCGTCCTCTCCATCTCTCTACATAAAACCAGTTTTGTCCTCCCCATCTATCTACATAAAAGCAGTGTCGTCCTCAGCATCTCTCTACATAAAACCAGTGCCGTTCTACCCATCTATCTACATAAAACCAGTGGCCCCACCCATCTATCTACATAAAACCAGTGCCATCCTCCCCATCTATCTACATCAAACCAGTGCCGTCCCACCCATCTATCTACATAACACCAGTGCCATCCTCCCCATCTCTTTACATAAAACCAGTGCCGTCCTCCCCCTCCCTGTACATAAATCCACTGCCGTCCTCCACATCTCTCTACATAAAACCAGTGCTGTCCTCCCCATCTATCTACATAAAACCAGTGCCATCCTACCCACCTACCTACATAAAACCAGTGCCGTCCTCCCCATCTATCTACAAAAAAACAGTGCTGCCCACCCATCTATCTACATAAAACAAGTGCCATCCTCCCCATCTATCTACATAAAACCAGTGCCGTCCTACCCATCTATCTACAGAAAACCAGTGCCATCCACCCGATCTATCTACATAAAACCAGTGCCGTCCTACTCATCTATCTACATAAAACCGGTGTCATCCCACCCATCTATCTACGTAAAACCAGTGCCATCCTCCCCATCTATCTACATAAAAGCAGTGCCCCCCACCCATCTATCTACATAAAACCAGTGCCATGCTACCCATCTATCTACATAAAACCAGTGCCGCCGCACCCATCTATCTACATAAAACCAGTGCCATCTTCCTCAATTATCTGCATAAGACCATTGCCGTCTTACCCATCTATGTACATAAAACCAGTGCCGTGCTACTGATCCATCAACATCAAACCAGTGTCGTCCTCCCCATCTATCTACAAAAAAACCAGTGCCACCCTACCCATCTCTCTATATAAAACCAGTGCCGTACTCTCCATCTCTCTACATAAAACCAGTTTTTTCCTCCCCATCTATCTACATAAAAGCAGTGCCGTCCTCAACATCTCTCTACATAAAACCAGTGCCGTCCTACCCATCTATCTACATAAAACCAGTGCCATCCTCTCCATCTCTCTACATAAAACCAGTGCCGTCCTCTCCATCTCTCTACATAAAACCAGTGCCATCTTCCTCATCTATCTACATAAGACCATTGCCGTCCGACCCATCTATCTACATAAAACCAGTGCCGTGCTACTGATCCATCAACATAAAACCAGTGCCACCCACCCCATCTCTCTAAATAAAACCAGTGCCGTCCTTCCCACCCGTCTACATAAAACCAGTGCCATCCTACCCATCCAACTACATAAAACCAGTGCCGTCCTCCCCAACTAAGTACATAAAACCAATATCATCCTCTCCATCTATCTACATAAAACCAGTGCCGTCCTCCCCATCTATCTACATAAAACCAGTGCCGTCCTCGCCATCTCTCTACATAAAACCAGTGCCACCCTCCCCATCTGACTACATAAAACCAGTGCCGTCCTCTCCATCGCTCTACATAAAACCAGTTTTGTCCTCCCCATCTATCTACATAAAAGCAGTGCCGTCCTCAACATCTCTCTACATAAAACCAGTGCCGTCCTACCCATCTATCTACATAAAACCAGTGCCGTCCTACCCATCTATCTACGTAAAACCAGTGCCGTCCTCCCCATCTAACTACATAATACCAGTGCCGTACTCTCCATCTCTCTACATAAAACCAGTGCCACCTTCCCCATCTGACTACATATAACCAGTGCCGTCCTCTCTATCTCTCTACATAAAACCAGTTTTGTCCTCCCCATCTATCTACATAAAAGCAGTGTCGTCCTCAGCATCTCTCTACATAAAACCAGTGCCGTTCTACCCATCTATCTACATAAAACCAGTGGCCCCACCCATCTATCTACATAAAACCAGTGCCATCCTCCCCATCTATCTACATAAAACCAGTGCCGTCCCACCCATCTATCTACATAACACCAGTGCCATCCTCCCCATCTCTTTACATAAAACCAGTGCCGGCCTCCCCCTCCCTGTACATAAATCCACTGCCGTCCTCCACATCTCTCTACATAAAACCAGTGCTGTCCTCCCCATCTATCTACATAAAACCAGTGCCATCCTACCCACCTACCTACATAAAACCAGTGCCGTCCTCCCCATCTATCTACAAAAAAACAGTGCTGCCCACCCATCTATCTACATAAAACAAGTGCCATCCTCCCCATCTATCTACATAAAACCAGTGCCGTCCTACCCATCTATCTACAGAAAACCAGTGCCATCCACCCGATCTATCTACATAAAACCAGTGCCGTCCTACTCATCTATCTACATAAAACCGGTGTCATCCCACCCATCTATCTACGTAAAACCAGTGCCATCCTCCCCATCTATCTACATAAAACCAGTGCCGTCCTTCCCATCTATCTACAAAAACCAGTGCCGTGCTACTGATCCATCAACATAAAACCAGTACCATCCACCCCATCTATCTACATAATACCAGTGCAGTCTTGCCCATCTATCTACATAAAACCAGTGCCGTCCCACCCATCTATCTACATAAAACCAGTGCCACCCTACCTATCTATGTAGATAATACCAGTGCCATACTCTCCATCTCTCTCATAAAACCAGTACCGTCCTCCCCATCTGTCTGCATAAAACCAGTGTCGTCCTCCCCATCTATCTAGATAAAACCAGTGCCGTCGTACCCAACGAACTAGATAAATCCAGTGCCATCCTCCCCATCTAACTACATAATACCAGTGCCGTTCTCTCCAACTCTCTACATAAAACCAGTGCCATCTTCCTCATCTATCTACATAAGACCATTGCCGTCCTACTCATCTATCTACATAAAACCAGTGCCACCCACCCCATCTCTCTAAATAAAACCAGTGCCGTCCTACCCACCCGTCTACATAAAACCAGTGCCATCCTACCCATCCAACTACATAAAACCAGTGCCGTCCTCCCAAACTAAGTACATAAAACCAGTATCATCCTCCCCATCTATCTACATAAAACCAGTGCCGTCCTCCCCATCTAACTACATAAAACCAGCGCCTTCCTACCCATCTAACTCCATAAAACCAGTGCTGTCCTACCCAACTATCTACATAAAACAAGTGCCGTTCTCCCCATCTGTCTGCATAAAACCAGTGTGGTCCTCCCCATCTCTCTACATAAAACCAGTGTCGTCCTCGCCGTCTCTCTACATAAAACCAGTGCCATCCTCTCCATCTCTCTACAAAAAAACAGTGCCGTCCTCTCCATCCCTCTACATAAAACCAGTGCCACCCTCCCCAACTGACTACATAAAACCAGTGCCGTCCTCTCCATCTCTCTACATAAAACCAGTTTTGTCCTCCCCATCCATCTACATAAAAGCAGTGCCGTCCTCAACATCTCTCTACATAAAACCAGTGCCGTCCTACCCATCTATCTACATAAAACCAGTGCCATCCGACCCATCTATCTATGTAAAACCAGTGCCGTTCTCCCCATCTAACTACATAATACCAGTGCCGTCCTCTCCATCTCTCTACATAAAACCAGTGCCATCTTCCTCATCTATCTACATAAGACCATTGCCGTCCTACCTATCTATCTACATAAAACCAGTGCAGTGCTACTGATCCATCAACATAAAACCAGTGCCATCCACCCCATCTCTCTAAATAAAACCAGTGCCGTCCTCTCCATCTCTCTACATAAAACCAGTGTCGTCCTACCCATTTATCTACGTAAAAACAGTGCCATCCTAACCATCTATCTACATAAAACCAGTGCCGTCCCACCCATGTATCTACATAAAACCAGTGCCATCCTCCCCATATATGTACATAATACCAGTGCCGTCCCACCCATCTATCTACATAACACCAGTGCCATCCTCCCCATCTATCTACATAAAACCAGTGCCGTCCTACCCATCTATCTTCATAAAACCAGTGCCATCCTACCCATCTATCTACATAAAACCAGTGCCCCCCACCCATCTATCTACATAAAACCAGTGCCATCCTACCCATCTATCTACATAAAACCAGTGCCGCCGCACCCATCTATCTACATAAAACCAGTGCCATCTTCTTCAATTATCTGCATAAGTCCATTGCCGTCTTACCCATCTATGTACATAAAACCAGTGCCGTGCTACTGATCCATCAACATCAAACCAGTGTCGTCCTCCCCATCTATCTACAAAAAAACCAGTGCCATCCTACCCATCTCTCTATATAAAACCAGTGCCGTACTCTCCATCTCTCTACATAAAACCAGTTTTTTCCTCCCCATCTATCTACATAAAAGCAGTGCCGTCCTCAACATCTCTCTACATAAAACCAGTGCCGTCCTACCCATCTATCTACATAAAACCAGTGCCATCCTCTCCATCTCTCTACATAAAACCAGTGCCGTCCTCTCCATCTCTCTACATAAAACCAGTGCCATCTTCCTCATCTATCTACATAAGACCATTGCCGTCCGACCCATCTATCTACATAAAACCAGTGCCGTGCTACTGATCCATCAACATAAAACCAGTGCCACCCACCCCATCTCTCTAAATAAAACCAGTGCCGTCCTACCCACCCGTCTACATAAAACCAGTGCCATCCTACCCATCCAACTACATAAAACCAGTGCCGTCCTCTCCATCTCTCTACATAAAACCAGTTTTGTCCTCCCCATCCATCTACATAATAGCAGTGCTGTCCTCAACATCTCTCTACATAAAACCAGTGCCGTCCTACCCACCTGTCTACATAAAACCAGTGCCGTCCTACCCATCTATCTACGTAAAACCAGTGCCGTTCTCCCCATCTAACTACATAAAACCAGTGTCGTCCTACCCATTTATCTACATAAAAACAGTGCCATCCTAACCATCTATCTACATAAAACCAGTGCCATCCTACCCATCCAACTACATAAAACCAGTGCCGTCCTCCCCAACTAAGTACATAAAACCAATATCATCCTCTCCATCTATCTACATAAAACCAGTGCCGTCCTCCCCATCTATCTACATAAAACCAGTGCCGTCCTCGCCATCTCTCTACATAAAACCAGTGCCACCCTCCCCATCTGACTACATAAAACCAGTGCCGTCCTCTCCATCGCTCTACATAAAACCAGTTTTGTCCTCCCCATCTATCTACATAAAAGCAGTGCCGTCCTCAACATCTCTCTACATAAAACCAGTGCCGTCCTACCCATCTATCCACATAAAACCAGTGCCGTCCTACCCATCTATCTACGTAAAACCAGTGCCGTCCTCCCCATCTAACTACATAATACCAGTGCCGTACTCTCCATCTCTCTACATAAAACCAGTGCCACCTTCCCCATCTGACTACATATAACCAGTGCCGTCCTCTCCATCTCTCTACATAAAACCAGTTTTGTCCTCCCCATCTATCTACATAAAAGCAGTGTCGTCCTCAGCATCTCTCTACATAAAACCAGTGCCGTTCTACCCATCTATCTACATAAAACCAGTGGCCCCACCCATCTATCTACATAAACCCAGTGCCATCCTCCCCATCTATCTACATAAAACCAGTGCCGTCCCACCCATCTATCTACATAACACCAGTGCCATCCTCCCCATCTCTTTACATAAAACCAGTGCCGTCCTCCCCCTCCCTGTACATAAATCCACTGCCGTCCTACACATCTCTCTACATAAAACCAGTGCTGTCCTCCCCATCTATCTACATAAAACCAGTGCCATCCTACCCACCTATCTACATAAAACCAGTGCCGTCCTCCCCATCTATCTACAAAAAACCAGTGCTGCCCACCCATCTATCTACATAAAACCAGTGCCATCCTCCCCATCTATCTACATAAAACCAGTGCCGTCCTACCCATCCATCTACAAAAACCAGTGCCGTGCTACAGATCCATCAACATAAAACCAGTACCATCCACCCCATCTCTCTAAATAAAACCAGTGCCATCCTACCCACCCGTCTACGTAAAACCAGTGCCATCCTACCCATCTAACTACATAAAACCAGTGCCGTCCTCCTCATCTAACTACATAAAACTAGTGCCGTCCTTTCCATCTCTCTACATAAAACCAGTGTTGTCCTCCCCATCTATCTACATAAAACCAGTGCCATCCTCCCCATCTATCTACATAAAACCAGTGCCGTCCTTCCCATCTATCTACAAAAACCAGTGCCGTGCTACTGATCCATCAACATAAAACCAGTACCATCCACCCCATCTATCTACATAAAACCAGTGCAGTCTTGCCCATCTATCTACATAAAACCAGTGCCGTCCCACCCATCTATCTACATAAAACCAGTGCCACCCTACCTATCTATATAGATAATACCAGTGCCGTACTCTCCATCTCTCTCATAAAACCAGTACCGTCCTCCCCATCTGTCTGCATAAAACCAGTGTCGTCCTCCCCATCTATCTAGATAAAACCAGTGCCGTCGTACCCAACGAACTAGATAAATCCAGTGCCATCCTCCCCATCTAACTACATAATACCAGTGCCGTCCTCTCCATCTCTCTACATAAAACCAGTGCCATCTTCCTCATCTATCTACATAAGACCATTGCCGTCCTACCCATCTATCTACATAAAACCAGTGCCACCCACCCCATCTCTCTAAATAAAACCATTGCCGTCCTACCCACCCGTCTACATAAAACCAGTGCCATCCTACCCATCCAACTACATAAAACCAGTGCCGTCCTCCCAAACTAAGTACATAAAACCAGTATCATCCTCCCCATCTATCTACATAAAACCAGTGCCGTCCTCCCCATCTAACTACATATAACCAGCGCCTTCCTACCCATCTAACTACATAAAACCAGTGCTGTCCTACCCAACTATCTACATAAAACAAGTGCCGTTCTCCGCATCTGTCTGCATAAAACCAGTGTCGTCCTCCCCATCTGTCTACATAAAACCAGTGTCGTCCTCCCCGTCTCTCTACATAAAACCAGTGTCGTCCTCGCCGTCTCTCTACATAAAACCAGTGCCATCCTCTCCATCTCTCTACAAAAAAACAGTGCCGTCCTCTCCATCCCTCTACATAAAACCAGTGCCACCCTCCCCAACTGACTACATAAAACCAGTGCCGTCCTCTCCATCTCTCTACATAAAACCAGTTTTGTCCTCCCCATCCATCTACATAAAAGCAGTGCCGTCCTCAACATCTCTCTACATAAAACCAGTGCCGTCCTACCCATCTATCTACATAAAACCAGTGCCATCCGACCCATCTATCTACGTAAAACCAGTGCCGTTCTCCCCATCTAACTACATAATACCAGTGCCGTCCTCTCCATCTCTCTACATAAAACCAGTGCCATCTTCCTCATCTATCTACATAAGACCATTGCCGTCCTACCTATCTATCTACATAAAACCAGTGCAGTGCTACTGATCCATCAACATAAAACCAGTGCCATCCACCCCATCTCTCTAAATAAAACCAGTGCCGTCCTCTCCATCTCTCTACATAAAACCAGTGTCGTCCTACCCATTTATCTACGTAAAAACAGTGCCATCCTAACCATCTATCTACATAAAACCAGTGCCGTCCCACCCATGTATCTACATAAAACCAGTGCCATCCTCCCCATCTATGTACATAATACCAGTGCCGTCCCACCCATCTATCTACATAACACCAGTGCCATCCTCCCCATCTATCTACATAAAACCAGTGCCGTCCTACCCATCTATCTTCATAAAACCAGTGCCATCCTACCCATCTATCTACATAAAACCAGTGCCCCCCACCCATCTATCTACATAAAACCAGTGCCATCCTACCCATCTATCTACATAAAACCAGTGCCGCCGCACCCATCTATCTACATAAAACCAGTGCCATCTTCTTCAATTATCTGCATAAGTCCATTGCCGTCTTACCCATCTATGTACATAAAACCAGTGCCGTGCTACTGATCCATCAACATCAAACCAGTGTCGTCCTCCCCATCTATCTACAAAAAAACCAGTGCCATCCTACCCATCTCTCTATATAAAACCAGTGCCGTACTCTCCATCTCTCTACATTAAACCAGTTTTTTCCTCCCCATCTATCTACATAAAAGCAGTGCCGTCCTCAACATCTCTCTACATAAAACCAGTGCCGTCCTACCCATCTATCTACATAAAACCAGTGCCATCCTCTCCATCTCTCTACATAAAACCAGTGCCGTCCTCTCCATCTATCTACATAAAACCAGTGCCCCCCACCCATCTATCTACATAAAACCAGTGCCATCCTACCCATCTATCTACATAAAACCAGTGCCGCCGCACCCATCTATCTACATAAAACCAGTGCCATCTTCTTCAATTATCTGCATAAGTCCATTGCCGTCTTACCCATCTATGTACATAAAACCAGTGCCGTGCTACTGATCCATCAACATCAAACCAGTGTCGTCCTCCCCATCTATCTACAAAAAAACCAGTGCCATCCTACCCATCTCTCTATATAAAACCAGTGCCGTACTCTCCATCTCTCTACATTAAACCAGTTTTTTCCTCCCCATCTATCTACATAAAAGCAGTGCCGTCCTCAACATCTCTCTACATAAAACCAGTGCCGTCCTACCCATCTATCTACATAAAACCAGTGCCATCCTCTCCATCTCTCTACATAAAACCAGTGCCGTCCTCTCCATCTCTCTACATAAAACCAGTGCCATCTTCCTCATCTATCTACATAAGACCATTGCCGTCCGACCCATCTATCTACATAAAACCAGTGCCGTGCTACTGATCCATCAACATAAAACCAGTGCCACCCACCCCATCTCTCTAAATAAAACCAGTGCCGTCCTACCCACCCGTCTACATAAAACCAGTGCCGTCCTACCCACCCGTCTACATAAAACCAGTGCCATCCTACCCATCCAACTACATAAAACCAGTGCCGTCCTCTCCATCTCTCTACATAAAGCCAGTTTTGTCCTCCCCATCCATCTACATAAAAGCAGTGCTGTCCTCAACATCTCTCTACATAAAACCAGTGCCGTCCTACCCACCTGTCTACATAAAACCAGTGCCGTCCTACCCATCTATCTACGTAAAACCAGTGCCGTTCTCCCCATCTAACTACATAATACCAGTGCCGTCCTCTCCATCTCTCCACATAAAACCAGTGCCATCTTCCTCATCTATCTACATAAGACCATTGCCGTCCTACCTATCTATCTACATAAAACCAGTGCCGTGCTACTGATCCATCAACATAAAACCAGTGCCATCCACCCCATCTCTCTAAATAAAACCAGTGCCGTCCTCTCCATCTCTCTACATAAAACCAGTGTCGTCCTACCCATTTATCTACATAAAAACAGTGCCATCCTAACCATCTATCTACATAAAACCAGTGCCGTCCCACCCATGTATCTACATAAAACCAGTGCCATCCTTCCCATCTATGTACATAATACCAGTGCCGTCCCACCCATCTATCTACATAAAACCAGTGCCATCCTTCCCATCTATGTACATAATACCAGTGCCGTCCCACCCATCTATCTACATAACACCAGTGCCATCCTCCCCATCTATCTACATAAAACCAGTGCCGTCCTACCCATCTATCTTCATAAAACCAGTGCCATCCTACCCATCTATCTACATAAAAGCAGTGCCCCCCACCCATCTATCTACATAAAACCAGTGCCATGCTACCCATCTATCTACATAAAACCAGTGCCGCCGCACCCATCTATCTACATAAAACCAGTGCCATCTTCCTCAATTATCTGCATAATACCATTGCCGTCTTACCCATCTATGTACATAAAACCAGTGCCGTGCTACTGATCCATCAACATCAAACCAGTGTCGTCCTCCCCATCTATCTACAAAAAAACCAGTGCCATCCTACCCATCTCTCTATATAAAACCAGTGCCGTACTCTCCATCTCTCTACATAAAACCAGTTTTTTCCTCCCCATCTATCTACATAAAAGCAGTGCCGTCCTCAACATCTCTCTACATAAAACCAGTGCCGTCGTACCCATCTATCTACATAAAACCAGTGCCATCCTCTCCATCTCTCTACATAAAACCAGTGCCGTCCTCTCCATCTCTCTACATAAAACCAGTGCCATCTTCCTCATCTATCTACATAAGACCATTGCCGTCCGACCCATCTATCTACATAAAACCAGTGCCGTGCTACTGATCCATCAACATAAAACCAGTGCCACCCACCCCATCTCTCTAAATAAAACCAGTGCCGTCCTTCCCACCCGTCTACATAAAACCAGTGCCATCCTACCCATCCAACTACATAAAACCAGTGCCGTCCTCCCCAACTAAGTACATAAAACCAATATCATCCTCTCCATCTATCTACATAAAACCAGTGCCGTCCTCCCCATCTATCTACATAAAACCAGTGCCGTCCTCGCCATCTCTCTACATAAAACCAGTGCCATCCTCCCCATCTGACTACATAAAACCAGTGCCGTCCTCTCCATCGCTCTACATAAAACCAGTTTTGTCCTCCCCATCTATCTACATAAAAGCAGTGCCGTCCTCAACATCTCTCTACATAAAACCAGTGCCGTCCTACCCATCTATCTACATAAAACCAGTGCCGTCCTACCCATCTATCTACGTAAAACCAGTGCCGTCCTCCCCATCTAACTACATAATACCAGTGCCGTACTCTCCATCTCTCTACATAAAACCAGTGCCACCTTCCCCATCTGACTACATATAACCAGTGCCGTCCTCTCCATCTCTCTACATAAAACCAGTTTTGTCCTCCCCATCTATCTACATAAAAGCAGTGTCGTCCTCAGCATCTCTCTACATAAAACCAGTGCCGTTCTACCCATCTATCTACATAAAACCAGTGGCCCCACCCATCTATCTACATAAAACCAGTGCCATCCTCCCCATCTATCTACATAAAACCAGTGCCGTCCCACCCATCTATCTACATAACACCAGTGCCATCCTCCCCATCTCTTTACATAAAACCAGTGCCGTCCTCCCCCTCCCTGTACATAAATCCACTGCCGTCCTACACATCTCTCTACATAAAACCAGTGCTGTCCTCCCCATCTATCTACATAAAACCAGTGCCATCCTACCCACCTATCTACATAAAACCAGTGCCGTTCTCCCCATCTATCTACAAAAAACCAGTGCTGCCCACCCATCTATCTAAATAAAACCAGTGCCATCCTACCCACCCGTCTACGTAAAACCAGTGCCATCCTACCCATCTAACTACATAAAACCAGTGCCGTCCTCCTCATCTAACTACATAAAACTAGTGCCGTCCTTTCCATCTCTCTACATAAAACCAGTGTTGTCCTCCCCATCTATCTACATAAAACCAGTGCCATCCTCCCCATCTATCTACATAAAACCAGTGCCGTCCTTCCCATCTATCTACAAAAACCAGTGCCGTGCTACTGATCCATCAACATAAAACCAGTACCATCCACCCCATCTATCTACATAAAACCAGTGCAGTCTTGCGCATCTATCTACATAAAACCAGTGCCGTCCCACCCATCTATCTACATAAAACCAGTGCCACCCTACCTATCTATATAGATAATACCAGTGCCGTACTCTCCATCTCTCTCATAAAACCAGTACCGTCCTCCCCATCTGTCTGCATAAAACCAGTGTCGTCCTCCCCATCTATCTAGATAAAACCAGTGCCGTCGTACCCAACGAACTAGATAAATCCAGTGCCATCCTCCCCATCTAACTACATAATACCAGTGCCGTCCTCTCCATCTCTCTACATAAAACCAGTGCCATCTTCCTCATCTATCTACATAAGACCATTGCCGTCCTACCCATCTATCTACATAAAACCAGTGCCACCCACCCCATCTCTCTAAATAAAACCAGTGCCGTCCTACCCACCCGTCTACATAAAACCAGTGCCATCCTACCCATCCAACTACATAAAACCAGTGCCGTCCTCCCAAACTAAGTACATAAAACCAGTATCATCCTCCCCATCTATCTACATAAAACCAGTGCCGTCCTCCCCATCTAACTACATATAACCAGCGCCTTCCTACCCATCTAACTACATAAAACCAGTGCTGTCCTACCCAACTATCTACATAAAACAAGTGCCGTTCTCCGCATCTGTCTGCATAAAACCAGTGTCGTCCTCCCCATCTGTCTACATAAAACCAGTGTCGTCCTCCCCGTCTCTCTACATAAAACCAGTGTCGTCCTCGCCGTCTCTCTACATAAAACCAGTGCCATCCTCTCCATCTCTCTACAAAAAAACAGTGCCGTCCTCTCCATCCCTCTACATAAAACCAGTGCCACCCTCCCCAACTGACTACATAAAACCAGTGCCGTCCTCTCCATCTCTCTACATAAAACCAGTTTTGTCCTCCCCATCCATCTACATAAAAGCAGTGCCGTCCTCAACATCTCTCTACATAAAACCAGTGCCGTCCTACCCATCTATCTACATAAAACCAGTGCCATCCGACCCATCTATCTACGTAAAACCAGTGCCGTTCTCCCCATCTAACTACATAATACCAGTGCCGTCCTCTCCATCTCTCTACATAAAACCAGTGCCATCTTCCTCATCTATCTAC
Source organism: Mobula birostris (assembly GCF_030028105.1). Lineage (NCBI taxonomy): Eukaryota > Metazoa > Chordata > Chondrichthyes > Myliobatiformes > Myliobatidae > Mobula > Mobula birostris. The sequence goes on from NW_027274118.1 coordinate 70,752, forward strand.
ATAAGACCATTGCCGTCCTACCTATCTATCTACATAAAACCAGTGCAGTGCTACTGATCCATCAACATAAAACCAGTGCCACCCACCCCATCTCTCTAAATAAAACCAGTGCCGTCCTCTCCATCTCTCTACATAAAACCAGTGTCGTCCTACCCATTTATCTACGTAAAAACAGTGCCATCCTAACCATCTATCTACATAAAACCAGTGCCGTCCCACCCATGTATCTACATAAAACCAGTGCCATCCTCCCCATCTATGTACATAATACCAGTGCCGTCCCACCCATCTATCTACATAACACCAGTGCCATCCTCCCCATCTATCTACATAAAACCAGTGCCGTCCTACCCATCTATCTTCATAAAACCAGTGCCATCCTACCCATCTATCTACATAAAACCAGTGCCCCCCACCCATCTATCTACATAAAACCAGTGCCATCCTACCCATCTATCTACATAAAACCAGTGCCGCCGCACCCATCTATCTACATAAAACCAGTGCCATCTTCTTCAATTATCTGCATAAGTCCATTGCCGTCTTACCCATCTATGTACATAAAACCAGTGCCGTGCTACTGATCCATCAACATCAAACCAGTGTCGTCCTCCCCATCTATCTACAAAAAAACCAGTGCCATCCTACCCATCTCTCTATATAAAACCAGTGCCGTACTCTCCATCTCTCTACATTAAACCAGTTTTTTCCTCCCCATCTATCTACATAAAAGCAGTGCCGTCCTCAACATCTCTCTACATAAAACCAGTGCCGTCCTACCCATCTATCTACATAAAACCAGTGCCATCCTCTCCATCTCTCTACATAAAACCAGTGCCGTCCTCTCCATCTATCTACATAAAACCAGTGCCCCCCACCCATCTATCTACATAAAACCAGTGCCATCCTACCCATCTATCTACATAAAACCAGTGCCGCCGCACCCATCTATCTACATAAAACCAGTGCCATCTTCTTCAATTATCTGCATAAGTCCATTGCCGTCTTACCCATCTATGTACATAAAACCAGTGCCGTGCTACTGATCCATCAACATCAAACCAGTGTCGTCCTCCCCATCTATCTACAAAAAAACCAGTGCCATCCTACCCATCTCTCTATATAAAACCAGTGCCGTACTCTCCATCTCTCTACATTAAACCAGTTTTTTCCTCCCCATCTATCTACATAAAAGCAGTGCCGTCCTCAACATCTCTCTACATAAAACCAGTGCCGTCCTACCCATCTATCTACATAAAACCAGTGCCATCCTCTCCATCTCTCTACATAAAACCAGTGCCGTCCTCTCCATCTCTCTACATAAAACCAGTGCCATCTTCCTCATCTATCTACATAAGACCATTGCCGTCCGACCCATCTATCTACATAAAACCAGTGCCGTGCTACTGATCCATCAACATAAAACCAGTGCCACCCACCCCATCTCTCTAAATAAAACCAGTGCCATCCTACCCACCCGTCTACATAAAACCAGTGCCGTCCTACCCACCCGTCTACATAAAACCAGTGCCATCCTACCCATCCAACTACATAAAACCAGTGCCGTCCTCTCCATCTCTCTACATAAAGCCAGTTTTGTCCTCCCCATCCATCTACATAAAAGCAGTGCTGTCCTCAACATCTCTCTACATAAAACCAGTGCCGTCCTACCCACCTGTCTACATAAAACCAGTGCCGTCCTACCCATCTATCTACGTAAAACCAGTGCCGTTCTCCCCATCTAACTACATAATACCAGTGCCGTCCTCTCCATCTCTCCACATAAAACCAGTGCCATCTTCCTCATCTATCTACATAAGACCATTGCCGTCCTACCTATCTATCTACATAAAACCAGTGCCGTGCTACTGATCCATCAACATAAAACCAGTGCCATCCACCCCATCTCTCTAAATAAAACCAGTGCCGTCCTCTCCATCTCTCTACATAAAACCAGTGTCGTCCTACCCATTTATCTACATAAAAACAGTGCCATCCTAACCATCTATCTACATAAAACCAGTGCCGTCCCACCCATGTATCTACATAAAACCAGTGCCATCCTTCCCATCTATGTACATAATACCAGTGCCGTCCCACCCATCTATCTACATAAAACCAGTGCCATCCTTCCCATCTATGTACATAATACCAGTGCCGTCCCACCCATCTATCTACATAACACCAGTGCCATCCTCCCCATCTATCTACATAAAACCAGTGCCGTCCTACCCATCTATCTTCATAAAACCAGTGCCATCCTACCCATCTATCTACATAAAAGCAGTGCCCCCCACCCATCTATCTACATAAAACCAGTGCCATGCTACCCATCTATCTACATAAAACCAGTGCCGCCGCACCCATCTATCTACATAAAACCAGTGCCATCTTCCTCAATTATCTGCATAATACCATTGCCGTCTTACCCATCTATGTACATAAAACCAGTGCCGTGCTACTGATCCATCAACATCAAACCAGTGTCGTCCTCCCCATCTATCTACAAAAAAACCAGTGCCATCCTACCCATCTCTCTATATAAAACCAGTGCCGTACTCTCCATCTCTCTACATAAAACCAGTTTTTTCCTCCCCATCTATCTACATAAAAGCAGTGCCGTCCTCAACATCTCTCTACATAAAACCAGTGCCGTCCTACCCATCTATCTACATAAAACCAGTGCCATCCTCTCCATCTCTCTACATAAAACCAGTGCCGTCCTCTCCATCTCTCTACATAAAACCAGTGCCATCTTCCTCATCTATCTACATAAGACCATTGCCGTCCGACCCATCTATCTACATAAAACCAGTGCCGTGCTACTGATCCATCAACATAAAACCAGTGCCACCCACCCCATCTCTCTAAGTAAAACCAGTGCCGTCCTTCCCACCCGTCTACATAAAACCAGTGCCATCCTACCCATCCAACTACATAAAACCAGTGCCGTCCTCCCCAACTAAGTACATAAAACCAATATCATCCTCTCCATCTATCTACATAAAACCAGTGCCGTCCTCCCCATCTATCTACATAAAACCAGTGCCGTCCTCGCCATCTCTCTACATAAAACCAGTGCCATCCTCCCCATCTGACTACATAAAACCAGTGCCGTCCTCTCCATCGCTCTACATAAAACCAGTTTTGTCCTCCCCATCTATCTACATAAAAGCAGTGCCGTCCTCAACATCTCTCTACATAAAACCAGTGCCGTCCTACCCATCTATCTACATAAAACCAGTGCCGTCCTACCCATCTATCTACGTAAAACCAGTGCCGTCCTCCCCATCTAACTACATAATACCAGTGCCGTACTCTCCATCTCTCTACATAAAACCAGTGCCACCTTCCCCATCTGACTACATATAACCAGTGCCGTCCTCTCCATCTCTCTACATAAAACCAGTTTTGTCCTCCCCATCTATCTACATAAAAGCAGTGTCGTCCTCAGCATCTCTCTACATAAAACCAGTGCCGTTCTACCCATCTATCTACATAAAACCAGTGGCCCCACCCATCTATCTACATAAAACCAGTGCCATCCTCCCCATCTCTTTACATAAAACCAGTGCCGTCCTCCCCCTCCCTGTACATAAATCCACTGCCGTCCTACACATCTCTCTACATAAAACCAGTGCTGTCCTCCCCATCTATCTACATAAAACCAGTGCCATCCTACCCACCTATCTACATAAAACCAGTGCCGTCCTCCCCATCTATCTACAAAAAACCAGTGCTGCCCACCCATCTATCTACATAAAACCAGTGCCATCCTCCCCATCTATCTACATAAAACCAGTGCCGTCCTACCCATCCATCTACAAAAACCAGTGCCGTGCTACAGATCCATCAACATAAAACCAGTACCATCCACCCCATCTCTCTAAATAAAACCAGTGCCATCCTACCCACCCGTCTACGTAAAACCAGTGCCATCCTACCCATCTATCTACATAAAACCAGTGCCGTCCTTCCCATCTATCTACAAAAACCAGTGCCGTCCTTCCCATCTATCTACAAAAACCAGTGCCGTGCTACTGATCCATCAACATAAAACCAGTACCATCCACCCCATCTATCTACATAAAACCAGAGCAGTCTTGCCCATCTATCTACATGAAACCAGTGCCGTCCCACCCATCTATCTACATAAAACCAGTGCCACCCTACCTATCTATATAGATAATACCAGTGCCGTACTCTCCATCTCTCTCATAAAACCAATACCGTCCTCCCCATCTGTCTGCATAAAACCAGTGTCGTCCTCCCCATCTATCTAGATAAAACCAGTGCCGTCGTACCCAACGAACTAGATAAATCCAGTGCCATCCTCCCCATCTAACTACATAATACCAGTGCCGTCCTCTCCATCTCTCTACATAAAACCAGTGCCATCTTCCTCATCTATCTACATAAGATCATTGCCGTCCTACCCATCTATCTACATAAAACCAGTGCCACCCACCCCATCTCTCTAAATAAAACCAGTGCCGTCCTACCCACCCGTCTACATAAAACCAGTGCCATCCTACCCATCCAACTACATAAAACCAGTGCCGTCCTCCCAAACTAAGTACATAAAACCAGTATCATCCTCCCCATCTATCTACATAAAACCAGTGCCGTCCTCCCCATCTAACTACATATAACCAGCGCCTTCCTACCCATCTAACTACAAAAAAACAGTGCCGTCCTCTCCATCCCTCTACATAAAACCAGTGCCACCCTCCTCTACTGACTACATAAAACCAGTGCCGTCTTCTCAATCTCTCTACATAAAACCAGTGCCGTCCTCTCCATCTCTCTACATAAAACCAGTGCCATCTTCCTCATCTATCTACATAAGACCATTGCCATCCGACCCATCTACCTACATAAAACCAGTGCCGTGCTACTGATCTATCAACATAAAACCAGTGCCACCCACCCCATCTCTCTAAATAAAACCAGTGCCGTCCTACCCACCCGTCTACATAAAACCAGTGCCACCCTCCCATCTGACTACATAAAACCAGTGCCGTCCTCTCCATCTCTCTACATAAAACCAGTTTTGTCCTCCCCATCTATCTACATAAAAGCAGTGCAGTCCACAACATCTCTCTACATAAAACCAGTGCCGTCCTACAAATCTATCTACATAAGACCAGTGCCGTCCTACCCATCTATCTACGTAAAGCCAGTGCCGTCCTGCCCATCTAACTACATAATACCAGTGCCGTCCTCTCCATCTCTCTACATAAAACCAGTTTTGTCCTCCCCATCTATCTACATAAAAGCAGTGCCGTCCTCAGCATCTCTCTACATAAAACCAGTGCCGTTCTACCCATCTATCTACATAAAACCAGTGGCCCCACCCATCTATCTACATAAAACCAGTGCCATCCTCCCCATCTATCTACATAAAACCAGTGCCGTCCCACCCATCTATCTACATAACACCAGTGCCATCCTCCCCATCTCTCTACATAAAACCAGTGCCGTCCTCCCCCTCCCTCTACATAAATCCACTGCCGTCCTCCACATCTCTCTACATAAAACCAGTGCTGTCCTCCCCATCTATCTACATAAAACCAGTGCCATCCTACCCACCTACCTACATAAAACAAGTGCCATCCTCCCCATCTATCTACATAAAACCAGTGCCGTCCTACCCATCTATCTACAGAAAACCAGTGCCATCCACCCGATCTATCTACATAAAACCAGTGCCGTCCTACTCATCTATCTACATAAAACCGGTGTCATCCCACCCATCTATCTACGTAAAACCAGTGCCATCCTCCCCATCTATCTACATAAAACCAGTGCCGTCCTACCCATCTATCTACAAAAACCAGTGCCGTGCTACTGATCCATCAACATAAAACCAGTACCATCCACCCCATCTATCTACATAAAACCAGTGCAGTCTTGCCCATCTATCTACATAAAACCAGTGCCGTCCCACCCATCTATCTACATAAAACCAGTGCCACCCTACCTATCTATATAGATAATACCAGTGCCGTACTCTCCATCTCTCTCATAAAACCAGTACCGTCCTCCCCATCTGTCTGCATCAAACCAGTGTCGTCCTCCCCATCTATCTAGATAAAACCAGTGCCATCGTACCCAATGAACTAGATAAATCCAGTGCCATCCTCCCCATCTAACTACATAATACCAGTGCCGTCCTCTCCATCTCTCTACATAAAACCAGTGCCATCTTTCTCATCTATCTACATAAGACCATTGCCGTCCTACCCATCTATCTACATAAAACCAGTGCCACCCACCCCATCTCTCTAAATAAAACCAGTGCCGTCCTACCCACCCGTCTACATAAAACCAGTGCCATCCTACCCATCCAACTACATAAAACCAGTGCCGTCCTCTCCATCTCTCTACATAAAACCAGTTTTGTCCTCCCCATCCATCTACATAAAAGCAGTGCCGTCCTCAACATCTCTCTACATAAAACCAGTGCCGTCCTACCCATCTCTCTATATAAAACCAGTGCCGTACTCTCCATCTCTCTACATAAAACCAGTTTTTTCCTCCCCATCTATCTACATAAAAGCAGTGCCGTCCTCAACATCTCTCTACATAAAACCAGTGCCGTCCTACCCATCTATCTACATAAAACCAGTGCCATCCTCTCCATCTCTCTACATAAAACCAGTGCCGTCCTCTCCATCTCTCTACATAAAACCAGTGCCATCTTCCTCATCTATCTACATAAGACCATTGCCGTCCGACCCATCTATCTACATAAAACCAGTGCCGTGCTACTGATCCATCAACATAAAACCAGTGCCACCCACCCCATCTCTCTAAATAAAACCAGTGCCGTCCTACCCACCCGTCTACATAAAACCAGTGCCATCCTACCCATCCAACTACATAAAACCAGTGCCGTCCTCTCCATCTCTCTACATAAAATCAGTTTTGTCCTCCCCATCCATCTACATAAAAGCAGTGCTGTCCTCAACATCTCTCTACATAAAACCAGTGCCGTCCTACCCATCTATCTACATAAAACCAGTGCCGTCCTACCAATCTATCTACGTAAAACCAGTGCCGTTCTCCCCATCTAACTACATAATACCAGTGCCGTCCTCTCCATCTCTCCACATAAAACCAGTGCCATCTTCCTCATCTATCTACATAAGACCATTGCTGTCCTACCTATCTATCTACATAAAACCAGTGCCGTCCTACCCATCTATCTTCATAAAACCAGTGTCATCCCACCCATCTATCTACATAAAACCAGTGTCGTCCTCCCCATCTATCTACATAAAACCAGTGCCATCCTTTCCATCTCTCTACATAAAAGCAGTGCCGTCCTCCCCATCTAACTACATAAAACCAGTGCCCCCCACCCATCTATCTACATAAAACCAGTGCCATCCTACCCATCTATCTACATAAAACCAGTGCCTCCGCACCCATCTATCTACATAAAACCAGTACCATCTTCCTCAATTATCTGCATAAGACCATTGCCGTCCTACCCATCTATCTTCATAAAACCAGTGCCATCCTACCCACCCGTCCACATAAAACCAGTGCCATCCTACCCATCTAACTAAATAAAACCAGTGCCGTCCTCCTCATCTAACTACATAAAACCAGTGCCGTCCTTTCCATCTCTCTACATAAAACCAGTGTTGTCCTCCACATCTATCTACATAAAACCATTGCCGTCGTACCCATCTGTCAACATAAAACCAGTGCCGTCCTACCCATCTATCTACGTAAAACCAGTGCCGTTCTCCCCATCTAACTACATAATACCAGTGCCGTCCTCTCCATCTCTCTACATAAAACCAGTGCCATCTTCCTCATCTATCTACATAAGACCATTGCCGTCCTACCTATCTATCTACATAAAACCAGTGCCGTGCTACTGATCCATCAACATAAAACCAGTGCCATCCACCCCATCTCTCTAAATAAAACCAGTGCCGTCTTCTCTATCTCTCTACATAAAACCAGTGTCGTCCTACCCATTTATCTACATAGAAACAGTGCCATCCTAACCATCTATCTACATAAAACCAGCGCCGTCCTACCCATCTACCTACATAAAACCAGTGCTGTCCTACCCAACTATCTACATAAAACCAGTGCCATCCTACCCATCCAACTACATAAAACCAGTGCCGTCCTCTCCATCTCTCTACATAAAATCAGTTTTGTCCTCCCCATCCATCTACATAAAAGCAGTGCTGTCCTCAACATCTCTCTACATAAAACCAGTGCCGTCCTACCCATCTATCTACATAAAACCAGTGCCGTCCTACCAATCTATCTACGTAAAACCAGTGCCGTTCTCCCCATCTAACTACATAATACCAGTGCCGTCCTCTCCATCTCTCCACATAAAACCAGTGCCATCTTCCTCATCTATCTACATAAGACCATTGCTGTCCTACCTATCTATCTACATAAAACCAGTGCCGTCCTACCCATCTATCTTCATAAAACCAGTGTCATCCCACCCATCTATCTACATAAAACCAGTGTCGTCCTCCCCATCTATCTACATAAAACCAGTGCCATCCTTTCCATCTCTCTACATAAAAGCAGTGCCGTCCTCCCCATCTAACTACATAAAACCAGTGCCCCCCACCCATCTATCTACATAAAACCAGTGCCATCCTACCCATCTATCTACATAAAACCAGTGCCTCCGCACCCATCTATCTACATAAAACCAGTACCATCTTCCTCAATTATCTGCATAAGACCATTGCCGTCCTACCCATCTATCTTCATAAAACCAGTGCCATCCTACCCACCCGTCCACATAAAACCAGTGCCATCCTACCCATCTAACTAAATAAAACCAGTGCCGTCCTCCTCATCTAACTACATAAAACCAGTGCCGTCCTTTCCATCTCTCTACATAAAACCAGTGTTGTCCTCCACATCTATCTACATAAAACCATTGCCGTCGTACCCATCTGTCAACATAAAACCAGTGCCGTCCTACCCATCTATCTACGTAAAACCAGTGCCGTTCTCCCCATCTAACTACATAATACCAGTGCCGTCCTCTCCATCTCTCTACATAAAACCAGTGCCATCTTCCTCATCTATCTACATAAGACCATTGCCGTCCTACCTATCTATCTACATAAAACCAGTGCCGTGCTACTGATCCATCAACATAAAACCAGTGCCATCCACCCCATCTCTCTAAATAAAACCAGTGCCGTCTTCTCTATCTCTCTACATAAAACCAGTGTCGTCCTACCCATTTATCTACATAGAAACAGTGCCATCCTAACCATCTATCTACATAAAACCAGCGCCGTCCTACCCATCTACCTACATAAAACCAGTGCTGTCCTACCCAACTATCTACATAAAACCAGTGTCGTCCTACCCATCTGTCTACATAAAACCAGTGTCGTCCTCCCCGTCTCTCTACATAAAACCAGTGCCATCCTCTCCATCTCTCTACATAAAACCAGTGCCACCCTCCCCAACTGACTACATAAAACCAGTGCTGTCTTCTCCATCTCTCTACATAAAACCAGTTTTTTCCTCCCCATCTATCTACATAAAAGCAGTGCCGTCCTCAACATCTCTCTACATAAAACCAGTGCCGTCCTACCCATCTATCTACATAAAACCAGTGCCATCCTCTCCATCTCTCTACATAAAACCAGTGCCGTCCTCTCCAGCTCTCTACTTAAAACCAGTGCCATCTTCCTCATCTATCTACATAAGACCATTGCCATCCGACACATCTATCTACATAAAACCAGTGCCGTGCTACTGATCCATCAACATAAAACCAGTGCCACCCACCCCATCTCTCTAAATAAAACCAGTGCCGTCCTACCCACCCGTCTACATAAAACCAGTGCCATCCTACCCATCCAACTACATAAAACCAGTGCCGTCCTCCCCAACTAAGTACATAAAACCAGTATCATCCTCTCCATCTATCTACATAAAACCAGTGCTGTCCTCCCCATCTATCTACATAAAACCAGTGCCGTCCTCGCCATCTCTCTACATAAAACCAGTGCCACCCTCCCCATCTGACTACATAAAACCAGTGCCGTCCTCTCCATCTCTCTACATAAAACCAGTGCCGTCCTACCCATCTATCTACGTAAAGCCAGTGCCGTCCTCCCCATCTAACTACATAATACCAGTGCCGTACTCTCCATCTCTCTACATAAAACCAGTGCCACCCTCCCCATCTGACTACATATAACCAGTGCCGTCCTCTCCATCTCTCTACATAAAACCAGTTTTGTCCTCCCCATCTATCTACATAAAAGCAGTGCCGTCCTCAGCATCTCTCTACATAAAACCAGTGGCCCCACCTATCTATCTACATAAAACCAGTGCCATCCTCCCCATCTCTCTACATAAAACCAGTGCCGTCCTCCCCCTCCCTCTACATAAATCCACTGCCGTCCTCCACATCTCTCTACATAAAACCAGTGCTGTCCTCCCCATCTATCTACATAAAACCAGTGCCATCCTACCCACCTACCTACATAAAACCAGTGCCGTCCTCCCCATCTATCTACAAAAAAACAGTCCTGCCCACCCATCTATCTACATAAAACAAGAGCCATCCTCCCCATCTATCTACATAAAACCAGTGCCGTCCTTCCCATCTATCTACAAAAACCAGTGCCGTGCTACTGATCCATCAACATAAAACCAGTACCATCCACCCCATCTATCTACATAAAACCAGTGCAGTCTTGCCCATCTATCTACATAAAACCAGTGCCGTCCCACCCATCTATCTACAGAAAACCAGTGCCATCCACCTGATCTATCTACATAAAACCAGTGCCGTCCTACCCATCTATCTACAGAAAACCAGTGCCATCCACCCGATCTATCTACATAAAACCAGTGCCGTCCTACTCATCTATCTACATAAAACCGGTGTCATCCCACCCATCTATCTACGTAAAACCAGTGCCATCCTCCCCATCTATCTACATAAAACCAGTGCCGTCCTACCCATCTATCTACGTAAAGCCAGTGCCGTCCTCCCCATCTAACTACATAATACCAGTGCCGTACTCTCCATCTCTCTACATAAAACCAGTGCCACCCTCCCCATCTGACTACATATAACCAGTGCCGTCCTCTCCATCTCTCTACATAAAACCACTTTTGTCCTCCCCATCTATCTACATAAAAGCAGTGCCGTCCTCAGCATCTCTCTACATAAAACCAGTGCCGTTCTACCCATCTATCTACATAAAACCAGTGGCCCCACCCATCTATCTACATAAAACCAGTGCTATCCTCCCCATCTCTCTACATAAAACCAGTGCCATCCTCCCCCTCCCTCTACATAAATCCACTGCCGTCCTCCACATCTCTCTACATAAAACCAGTGCTGTCCTCCCCATCTATCTACATAAAACCAGTGCCATCCTACCCACCTACCTACATAAAACAGTGCCGTCCTCCCCATCTATCTACAAAAAAACAGTGCTGCCCACCCATCTATCTACATAAAACAAGTGCCATCCTCCCCATCTATCTACATAAAACCAGTGCCGTCCTACCCATCTATCTACAGAAAACCAGTGCCATCCACCTGATCTATCTACATAAAACCAGTGCCGTCCTACTCATCTATCTACATAAAACCGGTGTCATCCCACCCATCTATCTACGTAAAACCAGTGCCATCCTCCCCATCTATCTACATAAAACCAGTGCCGTCCTTCCCATCTATCTACAAAAACCAGTGCCGTGCTACTGATCCATCAACATAAAACCAGTACCATCCACCCCATCTATCTACATAAAACCAGTGCAGTCTTGCCCATCTATCTACATAAAACCAGTGCCGTCCCACCCATCTATCTACATAAAACCAGTGCCACCCTACCTATCTATATAGATAATACCAGTGCCGTACTCTCCATCTCTCTCATAAAACCAGTACCGTCCTCCCCATCTGTCTGCATAAAACCAGTGTCGTCCTCCCCATCTATCTAGATAAAACCAGTGCCGTCGTACCCAACGAACTAGATAAATCCAGTGCCATCCTCCCCATCTAACTACATAATACCAGTGCCGTCCTCTCCATCTCTCTACATAAAACCAGTGCCATCTTCCTCATCTATCTACATAAGACCATTGCCGTCCTACCTATCTATCTACATAAAACCAGTGCCACCCACCCCATCTCTCTAAATAAAACCAGTGCCGTCCTACCCACCCGTCTACATAAAACCAGTGCCATCCTACCCATCCAACTACATAAAACCAGTGCCGTCCTCCCAAACTAAGTACATAAAACCAGTATCATCCTCCCCATCTATCTACATAAAACCAGCGCCGTCCTACCCATCTAACTACATAAAACCAGTGCTGTCCTACCTAACTATCTACATAAAACAAGTGCCGTTCTCCCCATCTGTCTGCATAAAACCAGTGTCGTCCTCCCCATCTCTCTACATAAAACCAGTGTCGTCCTCCTCGTCTCTCTACATAAAACCAGTGCCATCCTCTCCATCTCTCTACAAAAAAACAGTGCCGTCCTCTCCATCCCTCTACATAAAACCAGTGCCACCCTCCCCAACTGACTACATAAAACCAGTGCCGTCTTCTCCATCTCTCTACATAAAACCAGTGCCGTCCTCTCCATCTCTCTACATAAAACCAGTGCCATCTTCCTCATCTATCTACATAAGACCATTGCCATCCGACCCATCTATCTACATAAAACCAGTGCCGTGCTACTGATCCATCAACATAAAACCAGTGCCACCCACCCCATCTCTCTAAATAAAACCAGTGCCGTCCTACCCACCCGTCTACATAAAACCAGTGCCATCCTACCCATCCAACTACATAAAACCAGTGCCGTCCTCCCCAACTAAGTACATAAAACCAGTATCATCCTCTCCATCTATCTACATAAAACCAGTGCTGTCCACCCCATCTCTCTAAATAAAACCAGTGCTGTCCTCTCCATCTCTCTACATAAAACCAGTGTCGTCCTACCCATTTATCTACATAAAAACAGTGCCATCCTAACCGTCTATCTACATAAAACCATTGCCGTCCCTCCCATGTATCTACATAAAACCACTGCCATCCTCCCCATCTATCTACATAATACCAGTGCCGTCCCACCCATCTATCTACATAACACCAGTGCCATCCTCCCCATCTATCTACATAAAACCAGTGCCGTCCTACCCATCTATCTTCATAAAACCAGTGTCATCCCACCCATCTATCTACATAAAACCAGTGTCGTCCTCCCCATCTATCTACATAAAACCAGTGCCATCCTTTCCATCTCTCTACATAAAAGCAGTGCCGTCCTCCCCATCTAACTACATAAAACCAGTGCCCCCCACCCATCTATCTACATAAAACCAGTGCCATCCTACCCATCTATCTACATAAAACCAGTGCCTCCGCACCCATCTATCTACATAAAACCAGTACCATCTTCCTCAATTATCTGCATAAGACCATTGCCGTCCTACCCATCTATCTTCATAAAACCAGTGCCATCCTACCCACCCGTCCACATAAAACCAGTGCCATCCTACCCATCTTACTAAATAAAACCAGTGCCGTCCTCCTCATCTAATTACATAAAACCAGTGCCGTCCTTTCCATCTCTCTACATAAAACAAATGTTGTCCTCCCCATCTATCTACATAAAACCATTGCCGTCGTACCCATCTATCAACATAAAACCAGTGCCGTCCTACCCATCTATCTACGTAAAACCAGTGTCGTTCTCCCCATCTAACTACATAATACCAGTGCCGTCCTCTCCATCTCTCTACATAAAACAAGTGTTGTCCTCCCCATCTATCTACATAAAACCAGTGCCATTTTCCTCATCTATCTACATAAGACCATTGCCGTCCTACCTATCTATCTACATAAAACCAGTGCCGTGCTACTGATCCATCAACATAAAACCAGTGCCATCCACCCCATCTCTCCAAATAAAACCAGTGCCGTCCTCTCTATCTCTCTACATAAAACCAGTGTCGTCCTACCCATTTATCTACATAGAAACAGTGCCATCCTAACCATCTATCTACATAAAACCAGCGCCGTCCTACCCATCTACCTACATAAAACCAGTGCTGTCCTACCCAACTATCTACATAAAACAAGTGCCGTTCTCCCCATCTGTCTGCATAAAACCAGTGTCGTCCTCCCCATCTGTCTACATAAAACCAGTGTCGTCCTCCCCGTCTCTCTACATAAAACCAGTGCCATCCTCTCCATCTCTCTACAAAAAAACAGTGCCATCCTCTCCATCTCTCTACATAAAACCAGTGCCACCCTCCCCAACTGACTACATAAAACCAGTGCCGTCTTCTCCATCTCTCTACATAAAACCAGTTTTTTCCTCCCCATCTATCTACATAAAAGCAGTGCCGTCCTCAACATCTCTCTACATAAAACCAGTGCCGTCCTACCCATCTATCTACATAAAACCAGTGCCATCCTCTCCATCTCTCTACATAAAACCAGTGCCGTCCTCTCCATCTCTCTACTTAAAACCAGTGCCATCTTCCTCATCTATCTACATAAGACCATTGCCGTTCTACTGATCCATCAACATAAAACCAGTGCCACCCACCCCATCTCTCTAAATAAAACCAGTGCCGTCCTACCCACCCGTCTACATAAAACCAGTGCCATCCTACCCATCCAACTACATAAAACCAGTGCCGTCCTCCCCAACTAAGTACATAAAACCAGTATCATCATCTCCATCTATCTACATAAAACCAGTGCTGTCCTCCCCATCTATCTACATAAAACCAGTGCCGTCCTCGCCATCTCTCTACATAAAACCAGTGCCACCCTCCCCATCTGACTACATAAAACCAGTGCCGTCCTCTCCATCTCTCTACATAAAACCAGTGCCGTCCTACCCATCTATCTACGTAAAGCCAGTGCCGTCCTCCCCATCAAACTACATAATACCAGTGCCGTACTCTCCATCTCTCTACATAAGACCAGTGCCACCCTCCCCATCTGACTACATATAACCAGTGCCGTCCTCTCCATCTCTCTACATAAAACCAGTTTTGTCCTCCCCATCTATCTACATAAAAGCAGTGCCGTCCTCAGCATCTCTCTAAATAAAACCAGTGCCGTCCTACCCACCCGTCTACATAAAACCAGTGCCATCCTACCCATCCAACTACATAAAACCAGTGCCGTCCTCTCCATCTCTCTACATAAAATCAGTTTTGTCCTCCCCATCCATCTACATAAAAGCAGTGCTGTCCTCAACATCTCTCTACATAAAACCAGTGCCGTCCTACCCATCTATCTACATAAAACCAGTGCCGTCCTACCCATCTATCTACGTAAAACCAGTGCCGTTCTCCCCATCTAACTACATAATACCAGTGCCGTCCTCTCCATCTCTCCACATAAAACCAGTGCCATCTTCCTCATCTATCTACATAAGACCATTGCTGTCCTACCTATCTATCTACATAAAACCAGTGCCGTCCTACCCATCTATCTTCATAAAACCAGTGTCATCCCACCCATCTATCTACATAAAACCAGTGTCGTCCTCCCCATCTATCTACATAAAACCAGTGCCATCCTTTCCATCTCTCAACATAAAAGCAGTGCCGTCCTCCCCATCTAACTACATAAAACCAGTGCCCCCCACCCATCTATCTACATAAAACCAGTGCCATCCTACCCATCTATCTACATAAAACCAGTGCCTCCGCACCCATCTATCTACATAAAACCAGTACCATCTTCCTCAATTATCTGCATAAGACCATTGCCGTCCTACCCATCTATCTTCATAAAACCAGTGCCATCCTACCCACCCGTCCACATAAAACCAGTGCCATCCTACCCATCTAACTAAATAAAACCAGTGCCGTCCTCCTCATCTAACTACATAAAACCAGTGCCGTCCTTTCCATCTCTCTACATAAAACCAGTGTTGTCCTCCCCATCTATCTACATAAAACCATTGCCGTCGTACCCATCTGTCAACATAAAACCAGTGCCGTCCTACCCATCTATCTACGTAAAACCAGTGCCGTTCTCCCCATCTAACTACATAATACCAGTGCCGTCCTCTCCATCTCTCTACATAAAACCAGTGCCATCTTCCTCATCTATCTACATAAGACCATTGCCGTCCTACCTATCTATCTACATAAAACCAGTGCCGTGCTACTGATCCATCAACATAAAACCAGTGCCATACACCCCATCTCTCTAAATAAAACCAGTGCCGTCTTCTCTATCTCTCTACATAAAACCAGAGTCGTCCTACCCATTTATCTACATAGAAACAGTGCCATCCTAACCATCTATCTACATAAAACCAGCGCCGTCCTACCCATCTACCTACATAAAACCAGTGCTGTCCTACCCAACTATCTACATAAAACAAGTGTCGTCCTCCCCATCTGTCTACATAAAACCAGTGTAGTCCTCCCCGTCTCTCTACATAAAACCAGTGCCATCCTCTCCATCTCTCTACAAAAAAACAGTGCCATCCTCTCCATCTCTCTACATAAAACCAGTGCCACCCTCCCCAACTGACTACATAAAACCAGTGCTGTCTTCTCCATCTCTCTACATAAAACCAGTTTTTTCCTCCCCATCTATCTACATAAAAGCAGTGCCGTCCTCAACATCTCTCTACATAAAACCAGTGCCGTCCTACCCATCTATCTACATAAAACCAGTGCCATCCTCTCCATCTCTCTACATAAAACCAGTGCCGTCCTCTCCATCTCTCTACTTAAAACCAGTGCCATCTTCCTCATCTATCTACATAAGACCATTGCCATCCGACCCATCTATCTACATAAAACCAGTGCCGTGCTACTGATCCATCAACATAAAACCAGTGCCACCCACCCCATCTCTCTAAATAAAACCAGTGCCGTCCTACCCACCCGTCTACATAAAACCAGTGCCATCCTACCCATCCAACTACATAAAACCAGTGCCGTCCTCCCCAACTAAGTACATAAAACCAGTATCATCCTCTCCATCTATCTACATAAAACCAGTGCTGTCCTCCCCATCTATCTACATAAAACCAGTGCCGTCCTCGCCATCTCTCTACATAAAACCAGTGCCACCCTCCCCATCTGACTACATAAAACCAGTGCCGTCCTCTCCATCTCTCTACATAAAACCAGTGCCGTCCTACCCATCTATCTACGTAAAGCCAGTGCCGTCCTCCCCATCTAACTACATAATACCAGTGCCGTACTCTCCATCTCTCTACATAAAACCAGTGCCACCCTCCCCATCTGACTACATATAACCAGTGCCGTCCTCTCCATCTCTCTACATAAAACCAGTTTTGTCCTCCCCATCTATCTACATAAAAGCAGTGCCGTCCTCAGCATCTCTCTACATAAAACCAGTGCCGTTCTACCCATCTATCTACATAAAACCAGTGGCCCCACCCATCTATCTACATAAAACCAGTGCCATCCTCCCCATCTCTCTACATAAAACCAGTGCCGTCCTCCCCCTCCCTCTACATAAATCCACTGCCGTCCTCCACATCTCTCTACATAAAACCAGTGCTGTCCTCCCCATCTATCTACATAAAACCAGTGCCATCCTACCCACCTACCTACATAAAACCAGTGCCGTCCTCCCCATCTATCTACAAAAAAACAGTCCTGCCCACCCATCTATCTACATAAAACAAGAGCCATCCTCCCCATCTATCTACATAAAACCAGTGCCGTCCTACCCATCTATCTACAGAAAACCAGTGCCATCCACCCGATCTATCTACATAAAACCAGTGCCGTCCTACTCATCTATCTACATAAAACCGGTGTCATCCCACCCATCTATCTACGTAAAACCAGTGCCATCCTCCCCATCTATCTACATAAAACCAGTGCCGTCCTTCCCATCTATCTACAAAAACCAGTGCCGTGCTACTGATCCATCAACATAAAACCAGTACCATCCACCCCATCTATCTACATAAAACCAGTGCAGTCTTGCCCATCTATCTACATAAAACCAGTGCCGTCCCACCCATCTATCTACATAAAACCAGTGCCACCCTACCTATCTATATAGAGAATACCAGTGCCGTACTCTCCATCTCTCTCATAAAACCAGTACCGTCCTCCCCATCTGTCTGCATAAAACCAGTGTCGTCCTCCCCATCTATCTAGATAAAACCAGTGCCGTCGTACCCAACGAACTAGATAAATCCAGTGCCATCCTCCCCATCTAACTACATAATACCAGTGCCGTCCTCTCCATCTCTCTACATAAAACCAGTGCCATCGACCATTGCCGTCCTACCCATCTATCTACATAAAACCAGTGCCACCCACCCCATCTCTCTAAATAAAACCAGTGCCGTCCTACCCACCCGTCTACATAAAACCAGTGCCATCCTACCCATCCAACTACATAAAACCAGTGCCGTCCTCCCAAACTAAGTACATAAAACCAGTATCATCCTCCCCATCTATCTACATAAAACCAGTGCCGTCCTCCCCATCTAACTACATAAAACCAGCGCCTTCCTACCCATCTAACTACATAAAACCAGTGCTGTCCTACCCAACTATCTACATAAAACAAGTGCCGTTCTCCCCATCTGTCTGCATAAAACCAGTGCCGTCCTCGCCATCTCTCTACATAAAACCAGTGCCACCCTCCCCATCTGACTACATAAAACCAGTGCCGTCCTCTCCATCGCTCTACATAAAACCAGTTTTGTCCTCCCCATCTATCTACATAAAAGCAGTGCCGTCCTCAACATCTCTCTACATAAAACCAGTGCCGTCCTACCCATCTATCTACATAAAACCAGTGCCGTCCTACCCATCTATCTACGTAAAACCAGTGCCGTCCTCCCCATCTAACTACATAATACCAGTGCCGTACTCTCCATCTCTCTACATAAAACCAGTGCCACCTTCCCCATCTGACTACATATAACCAGTGCCGTCCTCTCTATCTCTCTACATAAAACCAGTTTTGTCCTCCCCATCTATCTACATAAAAGCAGTGTCGTCCTCAGCATCTCTCTACATAAAACCAGTGCCGTTCTACCCATCTATCTACATAAAACCAGTGGCCCCACCCAT
The DNA here is from genome assembly GCF_030028105.1 of Mobula birostris. NCBI lineage: Eukaryota > Metazoa > Chordata > Chondrichthyes > Myliobatiformes > Myliobatidae > Mobula > Mobula birostris. Next base: position 89,864 of record NW_027274118.1, read on the forward strand.
CTATCTACATAAAACCAGTGCCATCCTCCCCATCTATCTACATAAAACCAGTGCCGTCCCACCCATCTATCTACATAACACCAGTGCCATCCTCCCCATCTCTTTACATAAAACCAGTGCCGTCCTCCCCCTCCCTGTACATAAATCCACTGCCGTCCTCCACATCTCTCTACATAAAACCAGTGCTGTCCTCCCCATCTATCTACATAAAACCAGTGCCATCCTACCCACCTACCTACATAAAACCAGTGCCGTCCTCCCCATCTATCTACAAAAAAACAGTGCTGCCCACCCATCTATCTACATAAAACAAGTGCCATCCTCCCCATCTATCTACATAAAACCAGTGCCGTCCTACCCATCTATCTACAGAAAACCAGTGCCATCCACCCGATCTATCTACATAAAACCAGTGCCGTCCTACTCATCTATCTACATAAAACCGGTGTCATCCCACCCATCTATCTACGTAAAACCAGTGCCATCCTCCCCATCTATCTACATAAAACCAGTGCCGTCCTTCCCATCTATCTACAAAAACCAGTGCCGTGCTACTGATCCATCAACATAAAACCAGTACCATCCACCCCATCTATCTACATAATACCAGTGCAGTCTTGCCCATCTATCTACATAAAACCAGTGCCGTCCCACCCATCTATCTACATAAAACCAGTGCCACCCTACCTATCTATGTAGATAATACCAGTGCCATACTCTCCATCTCTCTCATAAAACCAGTACCGTCCTCCCCATCTGTCTGCATAAAACCAGTGTCGTCCTCCCCATCTATCTAGATAAAACCAGTGCCGTCGTACCCAACGAACTAGATAAATCCAGTGCCATCCTCCCCATCTAACTACATAATACCAGTGCCGTTCTCTCCAACTCTCTACATAAAACCAGTGCCATCTTCCTCATCTATCTACATAAGACCATTGCCGTCCTACTCATCTATCTACATAAAACCAGTGCCACCCACCCCATCTCTCTAAATAAAACCAGTGCCGTCCTACCCACCCGTCTACATAAAACCAGTGCCATCCTACCCATCCAACTACATAAAACCAGTGCCGTCCTCCCAAACTAAGTACATAAAACCAGTATCATCCTCCCCATCTATCTACATAAAACCAGTGCCGTCCTCCCCATCTAACTACATAAAACCAGCGCCTTCCTACCCATCTAACTCCATAAAACCAGTGCTGTCCTACCCAACTATCTACATAAAACAAGTGCCGTTCTCCCCATCTGTCTGCATAAAACCAGTGTGGTCCTCCCCATCTCTCTACATAAAACCAGTGTCGTCCTCGCCGTCTCTCTACATAAAACCAGTGCCATCCTCTCCATCTCTCTACAAAAAAACAGTGCCGTCCTCTCCATCCCTCTACATAAAACCAGTGCCACCCTCCCCAACTGACTACATAAAACCAGTGCCGTCCTCTCCATCTCTCTACATAAAACCAGTTTTGTCCTCCCCATCCATCTACATAAAAGCAGTGCCGTCCTCAACATCTCTCTACATAAAACCAGTGCCGTCCTACCCATCTATCTACATAAAACCAGTGCCATCCGACCCATCTATCTATGTAAAACCAGTGCCGTTCTCCCCATCTAACTACATAATACCAGTGCCGTCCTCTCCATCTCTCTACATAAAACCAGTGCCATCTTCCTCATCTATCTACATAAGACCATTGCCGTCCTACCTATCTATCTACATAAAACCAGTGCAGTGCTACTGATCCATCAACATAAAACCAGTGCCATCCACCCCATCTCTCTAAATAAAACCAGTGCCGTCCTCTCCATCTCTCTACATAAAACCAGTGTCGTCCTACCCATTTATCTACGTAAAAACAGTGCCATCCTAACCATCTATCTACATAAAACCAGTGCCGTCCCACCCATGTATCTACATAAAACCAGTGCCATCCTCCCCATCTATGTACATAATACCAGTGCCGTCCCACCCATCTATCTACATAACACCAGTGCCATCCTCCCCATCTATCTACATAAAACCAGTGCCGTCCTACCCATCTATCTTCATAAAACCAGTGCCATCCTACCCATCTATCTACATAAAACCAGTGCCCCCCACCCATCTATCTACATAAAACCAGTGCCATCCTACCCATCTATCTACATAAAACCAGTGCCGCCGCACCCATCTATCTACATAAAACCAGTGCCATCTTCTTCAATTATCTGCATAAGTCCATTGCCGTCTTACCCATCTATGTACATAAAACCAGTGCCGTGCTACTGATCCATCAACATCAAACCAGTGTCGTCCTCCCCATCTATCTACAAAAAAACCAGTGCCATCCTACCCATCTCTCTATATAAAACCAGTGCCGTACTCTCCATCTCTCTACATAAAACCAGTTTTTTCCTCCCCATCTATCTACATAAAAGCAGTGCCGTCCTCAACATCTCTCTACATAAAACCAGTGCCGTCCTACCCATCTATCTACATAAAACCAGTGCCATCCTCTCCATCTCTCTACATAAAACCAGTGCCGTCCTCTCCATCTCTCTACATAAAACCAGTGCCATCTTCCTCATCTATCTACATAAGACCATTGCCGTCCGACCCATCTATCTACATAAAACCAGTGCCGTGCTACTGATCCATCAACATAAAACCAGTGCCACCCACCCCATCTCTCTAAATAAAACCAGTGCCGTCCTACCCACCCGTCTACATAAAACCAGTGCCATCCTACCCATCCAACTACATAAAACCAGTGCCGTCCTCTCCATCTCTCTACATAAAACCAGTTTTGTCCTCCCCATCCATCTACATAAAAGCAGTGCTGTCCTCAACATCTCTCTACATAAAACCAGTGCCGTCCTACCCACCTGTCTACATAAAACCAGTGCCGTCCTACCCATCTATCTACGTAAAACCAGTGCCGTTCTCCCCATCTAACTACATAAAACCAGTGTCGTCCTACCCATTTATCTACATAAAAACAGTGCCATCCTAACCATCTATCTACATAAAACCAGTGCCGTCCCACCCATGTATCTACATAAAACCAGTGCCATCCTTCCCATCTATGTACATAATACCAGTGCCGTCCCACCCATCTATCTACATAAAACCAGTGCCATCCTTCCCATCTATGTACATAATACCAGTGCCGTCCCACCCATCTATCTACATAACACCAGTGCCATCCTCCCCATCTATCTACATAAAACCAGTGCCGTCCTACCCATCTATCTTCATAAAACCAGTGCCATCCTACCCATCTATCTACATAAAAGCAGTGCCCCCCACCCATCTATCTACATAAAACCAGTGCCATGCTACCCATCTATCTACATAAAACCAGTGCCGCCGCACCCATCTATCTACAAAAAAACCAGTGCCATCTTCCTCAATTATCTGCATAAGACCATTGCCGTCTTACCCATCTATGTACATAAAACCAGTGCCGTGCTACTGATCCATCAACATCAAACCAGTGTCGTCCCTCCCCCATCTATCTACAAAAAAAACCAGTGCCATCCTACCCCATCTCTCTATATAAAACCAGTGCCGTACTCTCCATCTCTCTACATAAAACCAGTTTTTTCCTCCCCCATCTATCTACATAAAAGCAGTGCCGTCCTCAACATCTCTCTACATAAAACCAGTGCCGTCCTACCCATCTATCTACATAAAACCAGTGCCATCCTCTCCATCTCTCTACATAAAACCAGTGCCGTCCTCTCCATCTCTCTACATAAAACCAGTGCCATCTTCCTCATCTATCTACATAAGACCATTGCCGTCCGACCCATCTATCTACATAAAACCAGTGCCGTGCTACTGATCCATCAACATAAAACCAGTGCCACCCCACCCCATCTCTCTAAATAAAAACCAGTGCCGTGCTTCCCACCCGTTTACATAAAACCAGTGCCATCCTACCCATCCAACTACATAAAAACCAGTGCCGTCCTCCCCAACTAAGTACATAAAACCAATATCATCCTCTCCATCTATCTACATAAAACCAGTGCCGTCCCTCCCCATCTATCTACATAAAACCAGTGCCGTCCTCGCCATCTCTCTACATAAAACCAGTGCCACCCTCCCCATCTGACTACATAAAACCAGTGCCGTCCTCTCCATCGCTCTACATAAAACCAGTTTTGTCCTCCCCATCTATCTACATAAAAGCAGTGCCGTCCTCAACATCTCTCTACATAAAACCAGTGCCGTCCTACCCATCTATCCACATAAAACCAGTGCCGTCCTACCCATCTATCTACGTAAAAACCAGTGCCGTCCTCCCCATCTAACTACATAATACCAGTGCCGTACTCTCCATCTCTCTACATAAAACCAGTGCCACCTTCCCCATCTGACTACATATAACCAGTGCCGTCCTCTCCATCTCTCTACATAAAACCAGTTGTGTCCTCCCCATCTATCTACATAAAAGCAGTGTCGTCCTCAGCATCTCTCTACATAAAACCAGTGCCGTTCTACCCATCTATCTACATAAAACCAGTGGCCCCACCCCATCTATCTACATAAAACCAGTGCCATCCTCCCCATCTATCTACATAAAACCAGTGCCGTCCCACCCATCTATCTACATAACACCAGTGCCATCCTCCCCATCTCTTTACATAAAACCAGTGCCGTCCTCCCCCCCTCCCTGTACAATAAATCCACTGCCGTCCTACACATCTCTCTACATAAAACCAGTGCTGTCCTCCCCCATCTATCTACATAAAACCAGTGCCATCCTACCCACCTATCTACATAAAACCAGTGCCGTCCTCCCCCATCTATCTACAAAAAACCAGTGCTGCCCACGCCATCTATCTACATAAAACCAGTGCCATCCTCCCCATCTATCTACATAAAACCAGTGCCGTCCTACCCATTCCATCTACAAAAACCAGTGCCGTGCTACAGATCCATCAACATAAAACCAGTACCATCCACCCCATCTCTCTAAATAAAAACCAGTGCCATCCTACCCACCCGTCTACGTAAAACCAGTGCCATCCTACCCATCTAACTACATAAAACCAGTGCCGTCCTCCTCATCTAACTACATAAAACTAGTGCCGTCCTTTCCATCTCTCTACATAAAACCAGTGTTGTCCTCCCCATCTATCTACATAAAACCAGTGCCATCCTCCCCATCTATCTACATAAAACCAGTGCCGTCCTTCCCATCTATCTACAAAAACCAGTGCCGTGCTACTGATCCATCAACATAAAACCAGTACCATCCACCCCATCTATCTACATAAAACCAGTGCAGTCTTGCCCATCTATCTACATAAAACCAGTGCCGTCCCACCCATCTATCTACATAAAACCAGTGCCACCCTACCTATCTATATAGATAATACCAGTGCCGTACTCTCCATCTCTCTCATAAAACCAGTACCGTCCTCCCCATCTGTCTGCATAAAACCAGTGTCGTCCTCCCCATCTATCTAGATAAAACCAGTGCCGTCGTACCCAACGAACTAGATAAATCCAGTGCCATCCTCCCCTTCTAACTACATAATACCAGTGCCGTCCTCTCCATCTCTCTACATAAAACCAGTGCCATCTTCCTCATCTATCTACATAAGACCATTGCCGTCCTACCCATCTATCTACATAAAACCAGTGCCACCCACCCCATCTCTCTAAATAAAACCAGTGCCGTCCTACCCACCCGTCTACATAAAACCAGTGCCATCCTACCCATCCAACTACATAAAACCAGTGCCGTCCTCCCAAACTAAGTACATAAAACCAGTATCATCCTCCCCATCTATCTACATAAAACCAGTGCCGTCCTCCCCATCTAACTACATATAACCAGCGCCTTCCTACCCATCTAACTACATAAAACCAGTGCTGTCCTACCCAACTATCTACATAAAACAAGTGCCGTTCTCCGCATCTGTCTGCATAAAACCAGTGTCGTCCTCCCCATCTGTCTACATAAAACCAGTGTCGTCCTCCCCGTCTCTCTACATAAAACCAGTGTCGTCCTCGCCGTCTCTCTACATAAAACCAGTGCCATCCTCTCCATCTCTCTACAAAAAAACAGTGCCGTCCTCTCCATCCCTCTACATAAAACCAGTGCCACCCTCCCCAACTGACTACATAAAACCAGTGCCGTCCTCTCCATCTCTCTACATAAAACCAGTTTTGTCCTCCCCATCCATCTACATAAAAGCAGTGCCGTCCTCAACATCTCTCTACATAAAACCAGTGCCGTCCTACCCATCTATCTACATAAAACCAGTGCCATCCGACCCATCTATCTACGTAAAACCAGTGCCGTTCTCCCCATCTAACTACATAATACCAGTGCCGTCCTCTCCATCTCTCTACATAAAACCAGTGCCATCTTCCTCATCTATCTACATAAGACCATTGCCGTCCTACCTATCTATCTACATAAAACCAGTGCAGTGCTACTGATCCATCAACATAAAACCAGTGCCATCCACCCCATCTCTCTAAATAAAACCAGTGCCGGCCTCTCCATCTCTCTACATAAAACCAGTGTCGTCCTACCCATTTATCTACGTAAAAACAGTGCCATCCTAACCATCTATCTACATAAAACCAGTGCCGTCCCACCCATGTATCTACATAAAACCAGTGCCATCCTCCCCATCTATGTACATAATACCAGTGCCGTCCCACCCATCTATCTACATAACACCAGTGCCATCCTCCCCATCTATCTACATAAAACCAGTGCCGTCCTACCCATCTATCTTCATAAAACCAGTGCCATCCTACCCATCTATCTACATAAAACCAGTGCCCCCCACCCATCTATCTACATAAAACCAGTGCCATCCTACCCATCTATCTACATAAAACCAGTGCCGCCGCACCCATCTATCTACATAAAACCAGTGCCATCTTCTTCAATTATCTGCATAAGTCCATTGCCGTCTTACCCATCTATGTACATAAAACCAGTGCCGTGCTACTGATCCATCAACATCAAACCAGTGTCGTCCTCCCCATCTATCTACAAAAAAACCAGTGCCATCCTACCCATCTCTCTATATAAAACCAGTGCCGTACTCTCCATCTCTCTACATTAAACCAGTTTTTTCCTCCCCATCTATCTACATAAAAGCAGTGCCGTCCTCAACATCTCTCTACATAAAACCAGTGCCGTCCTACCCATCTATCTACATAAAACCAGTGCCATCCTCTCCATCTCTCTACATAAAACCAGTGCCGTCCTCTCCATCTATCTACATAAAACCAGTGCCCCCCACCCATCTATCTACATAAAACCAGTGCCATCCTACCCATCTATCTACATAAAACCAGTGCCGCCGCACCCATCTATCTACATAAAACCAGTGCCATCTTCTTCAATTATCTGCATAAGTCCATTGCCGTCTTACCCATCTATGTACATAAAACCAGTGCCGTGCTACTGATCCATCAACATCAAACCAGTGTCGTCCTCCCCATCTATCTACAAAAAAACCAGTGCCATCCTACCCATCTCTCTATATAAAACCAGTGCCGTACTCTCCATCTCTCTACATTAAACCAGTTTTTTCCTCCCCATCTATCTACATAAAAGCAGTGCCGTCCTCAACATCTCTCTACATAAAACCAGTGCCGTCCTACCCATCTATCTACATAAAACCAGTGCCATCCTCTCCATCTCTCTACATAAAACCAGTGCCGTCCTCTCCATCTCTCTACATAAAACCAGTGCCATCTTCCTCATCTATCTACATAAGACCATTGCCGTCCGACCCATCTATCTACATAAAACCAGTGCCGTGCTACTGATCCATCAACATAAAACCAGTGCCACCCACCCCATCTCTCTAAATAAAACCAGTGCCGTCCTACCCACCCGTCTACATAAAACCAGTGCCGTCCTACCCACCCGTCTACATAAAACCAGTGCCATCCTACCCATCCAACTACATAAAACCAGTGCCGTCCTCTCCATCTCTCTACATAAAACCAGTTTTGTCCTCCCCATCCATCTACATAAAAGCAGTGCTGTCCTCAACATCTCTCTACATAAAACCAGTGCCGTCCTACCCACCTGTCTACATAAAACCAGTGCCGTCCTACCCATCTATCTACGTAAAACCAGTGCCGTTCTCCCCATCTAACTACATAATACCAGTGCCGTCCTCTCCATCTCTCCACATAAAACCAGTGCCATCTTCCTCATCTATCTACATAAGACCATTGCCGTCCTACCTATCTATCTACATAAAACCAGTGCCGTGCTACTGATCCATCAACATAAAACCAGTGCCATCCACCCCATCTCTCTAAATAAAACCAGTGCCGTCCTCTCCATCTCTCTACATAAAACCAGTGTCGTCCTACCCATTTATCTACATAAAAACAGTGCCATCCTAACCATCTATCTACATAAAACCAGTGCCGTCCCACCCATGTATCTACATAAAACCAGTGCCATCCTTCCCATCTATGTACATAATACCAGTGCCGTCCCACCCATCTATCTACATAAAACCAGTGCCATCCTTCCCATCTATGTACATAATACCAGTGCCGTCCCACCCATCTATCTACATAACACCAGTGCCATCCTCCCCATCTATCTACATAAAACCAGTGCCGTCCTACCCATCTATCTTCATAAAACCAGTGCCATCCTACCCATCTATCTACATAAAAGCAGTGCCCCCCACCCATCTATCTACATAAAACCAGTGCCATGCTACCCATCTATCTACATAAAACCAGTGCCGCCGCACCCATCTATCTACATAAAACCAGTGCCATCTTCCTCAATTATCTGCATAATACCATTGCCGTCTTACCCATCTATGTACATAAAACCAGTGCCGTGCTACTGATCCATCAACATCAAACCAGTGTCGTCCTCCCCATCTATCTACAAAAAAACCAGTGCCATCCTACCCATCTCTCTATATAAAACCAGTGCCGTACTCTCCATCTCTCTACATAAAACCAGTTTTTTCCTCCCCATCTATCTACATAAAAGCAGTGCCGTCCTCAACATCTCTCTACATAAAACCAGTGCCGTCCTACCCATCTATCTACATAAAACCAGTGCCATCCTCTCCATCTCTCTACATAAAACCAGTGCCGTCCTACCCATCTATCTACATAAAACCAGTGCCATCCTCTCCATCTCTCTACATAAAACCAGTGCCGTCCTCTCCATCTCTCTACATAAAACCAGTGCCATCTTCCTCATCTATCTACATAAGACCATTGCCGTCCGACCCATCTATCTACATAAAACCAGTGCCGTGCTACTGATCCATCAACATAAAACCAGTGCCACCCACCCCATCTCTCTAAATAAAACCAGTGCCGTCCTTCCCACCCGTCTACATAAAACCAGTGCCATCCTACCCATCCAACTACATAAAACCAGTGCCGTCCTCCCCAACTAAGTACATAAAACCAATATCATCCTCTCCATCTATCTACATAAAACCAGTGCCGTCCTCCCCATCTATCTACATAAAACCAGTGCCGTCCTCGCCATCTCTCTACATAAAACCAGTGCCATCCTCCCCATCTGACTACATAAAACCAGTGCCGTCCTCTCCATCGCTCTACATAAAACCAGTTTTGTCCTCCCCATCTATCTACATAAAAGCAGTGCCGTCCTCAACATCTCTCTACATAAAACCAGTGCCGTCCTACCCATCTATCTACATAAAACCAGTGCCGTCCTACCCATCTATCTACGTAAAACCAGTGCCGTTCTCCCCATCTAACTACATAATACCAGTGCCGTACTCTCCATCTCTCTACATAAAACCAGTGCCACCTTCCCCATCTGACTACATATAACCAGTGCCGTCCTCTCCATCTCTCTACATAAAACCAGTTTTGTCCTCCCCATCTATCTACATAAAAGCAGTGTCGTCCTCAGCATCTCTCTACATAAAACCAGTGCCGTTCTACCCATCTATCTACATAAAACCAGTGGCCCCCACCCATCTATCTACATAAAACCAGTGCCATCCTCCCCATCTCTTTACATAAAACCAGTGCCGTCCTCCCCCTCCCTGTACATAAATCCACTGCCGTCCTACACATCTCTCTACATAAAACCAGTGCTGTCCTCCCCATCTATCTACATAAAACCAGTGCCATCCTACCCACCTATCTACATAAAACCAGTGCCGTCCTCCCCATCTATCTACAAAAAACCAGTGCTGCCCACCCATCTATCTACATAAAACCAGTGCCATCCTCCCCATCTATCTACATAAAACCAGTGCCGTCCTACCCATCCATCTACAAAAACCAGTGCCGTGCTACAGATCCATCAACATAAAACCAGTACCATCCACCCCATCTCTCTAAATAAAACCAGTGCCATCCTACCCACCCGTCTACGTAAAACCAGTGCCATCCTACCCATCTATCTACATAAAACCAGTGCCGTCCTTCCCATCTATCTACAAAAACCAGTGCCGTCCTTCCCATCTATCTACAAAAACCAGTGCCGTGCTACTGATCCATCAACATAAAACCAGTACCATCCACCCCATCTATCTACATAAAACCAGAGCAGTCTTGCCCATCTATCTACATGAAACCAGTGCCGTCCCACCCATCTATCTACATAAAACCAGTGCCACCCTACCTATCTATATAGATAATACCAGTGCCGTACTCTCCATCTCTCTCATAAAACCAGTACCGTCCTCCCCATCTGTCTGCATAAAACCAGTGTCGTCCTCCCCATCTATCTAGATAAAACCAGTGCCGTCGTACCCAACGAACTAGATAAATCCAGTGCCATCCTCCCCATCTAACTACATAATACCAGTGCCGTCCTCTCCATCTCTCTACATAAAACCAGTGCCATCTTCCTCATCTATCTACATAAGATCATTGCCGTCCTACCCATCTATCTACATAAAACCAGTGCCACCCACCCCATCTCTCTAAATAAAACCAGTGCCGTCCTACCCACCCGTCTACATAAAACCAGTGCCATCCTACACATCCAACTACATAAAACCAGTGCCGTCCTCCCAAACTAAGTACATAAAACCAGTATCATCCTCCCCATCTATCTACATAAAACCAGTGCCGTCCTCCCCATCTAACTACATATAACCAGCGCCTTCCTACCCATCTAACTACATAAAACCAGTGCTGTCCTACCTATCTATCTACATAAAACCAGTGCCGTGCTACTGATCTATCAACATAAAACCAGTGCCACCCACCCCATCTCTCTAAATAAAACCAGTGCCGTCCTACCCACCCGTCTACATAAAACCAGTGCCACCCTCCCATCTGACTACATAAAACCAGTGCCTTCCTCTCCATCTCTCTACATAAAACCAGTTTTGTCCTCCCCATCTATCTACATAAAAGCAGTGCAGTCCACAACATCTCTCTACATAAAACCAGTGCCGTCCTACAAATCTATCTACATAAGACCAGTGCCGTCCTACCCATCTATCTACGTAAAGCCAGTGCCGTCCTGCCCATCTAACTACATAATACCAGTGCCGTACTCTCCATCTCTCTACATAAAACCAGTGCCACCCTCCCCATCTGACTACATATAACCAGTGCCGTCCTCTCCATCTCTCTACATAAAACCAGTTTTGTCCTCCCCATCTATCTACATAAAAGCAGTGCCGTCCTCAGCATCTCTCTACATAAAACCAGTGCCGTTCTACCCATCTATCTACATAAAACCAGTGGCCCCACCCATCTATCTACATAAAACCAGTGCCATCCTCCCCATCTATCTACATAAAACCAGTGCCGTCCCACCCATCTATCTACATAACACCAGTGCCATCCTCCCAATCTCTCTACATAAAACCAGTGCCGTCCTCCCCCTCCCTCTACATAAATCCACTGCCATGCTCCACATCTCTCTACATAAAACCAGTGCTGTCCTCCCCATCTATCTACATAAAACCAGTGCCATCCTACCCACCTACCTACATAAAACAAGTGCCATCCTCCCCATCTATCTACATAAAACCAGTGCCGTCCTACCCATCTATCTACAGAAAACCAGTGCCATCCACCCGATCTATCTACATAAAACCAGTGCCGTCCTACTCATCTATCTACATAAAACCGGTGTCATCCCACCCATCTATCTACGTAAAACCAGTGCCATCCTCCCCATCTATCTACATAAAACCAGTGCCGTCCTACCCATCTATCTACAAAAACCAGTGCCGTGCTACTGATCCATCAACATAAAACCAGTACCATCCACCCCATCTATCTACATAAAACCAGTGCAGTCTTGCCCATCTATCTACATAAAACCAGTGCCGTCCCACCCATCTATCTACATAAAACCAGTGCCACCCTACCTATCTATATAGATAATACCAGTGCCGTACTCTCCATCTCTCTCATAAAACCAGTACCGTCCTCCCCATCTGTCTGCATCAAACCAGTGTCGTCCTCCCCATCTATCTAGATAAAACCAGTGCCATCGTACCCAATGAACTAGATAAATCCAGTGCCATCCTCCCCATCTAACTACATAATACCAGTGCCGTCCTCTCCATCTCTCTACATAAAACCAGTGCCATCTTCCTCATCTATCTACATAAGACCATTGCCGTCCTACCCATCTATCTACATAAAACCAGTGCCACCCACCCCATCTCTCTAAATAAAACCAGTGCCGTCCTACCCACCCGTCTACAAAAAACCAGTGCCATCCTACCCATCCAACTACATAAAACCAGTGCCGTCCTCCCAAACTAAGTACATAAAACCAGTATCATCCTCCCCATCTATCTACATAAAACCAGTGCCGTCCTCCCCATCTAACTTCATAAAACCAGCGCCTTCCTACCCATCTAACTACATAAAACCAGTGCTGTCCTACCCAACTATCTACATAAAACAAGTGCCGTTCTCCCCATCTGTCTGCATAAAACCAGTGTCGTCCTCCCCATCTCTCTACATAAAACCAGTGTCGTCCTCCCCGTCTCTCTACATAAAACCAGTGCCATCCTCTCCATCTCTCTACAAAAAAACAGTGCCGTCCTCTCCATCCCTCTACATAAAACCAGTGCCACCCTCCCCAACTGACTACATAAAACCAGTGCCGTCCTCTCCATCTCTCTACATAAAACCAGTTTTGTCCTCCCCATCCATCTACATAAAAGCAGTGCCGTCCTCAACATCTCTCTACATAAAACCAGTGCCGTCCTACCCATCTATCTACATAAAACCAGTGCCATCCGACCCATCTATCTACGTAAAACCAGTGCCGTTCTCCCCATCTAACTACATAATACCAGTGCCGTCCTCTCCATCTCTCTACATAAAACCAGTGCCATCTTCCTCATCTATCTACATAAGACCATTGCCGTCCTACCTATCTATCTACATAAAACCAGTGCAGTGCTACTGATCCATCAGCATAAAACCAGTGCCATCCACCCCATCTCTCTAAATAAAACCAGTGCCGTCCTCTCCATCTCTCTACATAAAACCAGTGTCGTCCTACCCATTTATCTACGTAAAAACAGTGCCATCCTAACCATCTATCTACATAAAACCAGTGCCGTCCCACCCATGTATCTACATAAAACCAGTGCCATCCTCCCCCATCTATGTACATAATACCAGAGCCGTCCCACCCATCTATCTACATAACACCAGTGCCATCCTCCCCATCTATCTACATAAAACCAGTGCCGTCCTACCCATCTATCTTCATAAAACCAGTGCCATCCTACCCATCTATCTACATAAAACCAGTGCCCCCACCCATCTATCCACATAAAACCAGTGCCATCTTCTTCAATTATCTGCATAAGTCCATTGCCGTCTTACCCATCTATGTACATAAAACCAGTGCCGTGCTACTGATCCATCAACATCAAACCAGTGTCGTCCTCCCCATCTATCTACAAAAAAACCAGTGCCATCCTACCCATCTCTCTATATAAAACCAGTGCCGTACTCTCCATCTCTCTACATAAAACCAGTTTTTTCCTCCCCATCTATCTACATAAAAGCAGTGCCGTCCTCAACATCTCTCTACATAAAACCAGTGCCGTCCTACCCATCTATCTACATAAAACCAGTGCCATCCTCTCCATCTCTCTACATAAAACCAGTGCCGTCCTCTCCATCTCTCTACATAAAACCAGTGCCATCTTCCTCATCTATCTACATAAGACCATTGCCGTCCGACCCATCTATCTACATAAAACCAGTGCCGTGCTACTGATCCATCAACATAAAACCAGTGCCACCCACCCCATCTCTCTAAATAAAACCAGTGCCGTCCTACCCACCCGTCTACATAAAACCAGTGCCATCCTACCCATCCAACTACATAAAACCAGTGCCGTCCTCTCCATCTCTCTACATAAAATCAGTTTTGTCCTCCCCATCCATCTACATAAAAGCAGTGCTGTCCTCAACATCTCTCTACATAAAACCAGTGCCGTCCTACCCATCTATCTACATAAAACCAGTGCCGTCCTACCCATCTATCAACGTAAAACCAGGGCCGTTCTCCCCATCTAACTACATAATACCAGTGCCGTCCTCTCCATCTCTCCACATAAAACCAGTGCCATCTTCCTCATCTATCTACATAAGACCATTGCTGTCCTACCTATCTATCTACATAAAACCAGTGCCGTCCTACCCATCTATCTTCATAAAACCAGTGTCATCCCACCCATCTATCTACATAAAACCAGTGTCGTCCTCCCCATCTATCTACATAAAACCAGTGCCATCCTTTCCATCTCTCTACATAAAAGCAGTGCCGTCCTCCCCATCTAACTACATAAAACCAGTGCCCCCCACCCATCTATCTACATAAAACCAGTGCCATCCTACCCATCTATCTACATAAAACCAGTGCCTCCGCACCCATCTATCTACATAAAACCAGTACCATCTTCCTCAATTATCTGCATAAGACCATTGCCGTCCTACCCATCTATCTTCATAAAACCAGTGCCATCCTACCCACCCGTCCACATAAAACCAGTGCCATCCTACCCATCTAACTAAATAAAACCAGTGCCGTCCTCCTCATCTAACTACATAAAACCAGTGCCGTCCTTTCCATCTCTCTACATAAAACCAGTGTTGTCCTCCCCATCTATCTACATAAAACCATTGCCGTCGTACCCATCTGTCAACATAAAACCAGTGCCGTCCTACCCATCTATCTACGTAAAACCAGTGCCGTTCTCCCCATCTAACTACATAATACCAGTGCCGTCCTCTCCATCTCTCTACATAAAACCAGTGCCATCTTCCTCATCTATCTACATAAGACCATTGCCGTCCTACCTATCTATCTACATAAAACCAGTGCCGTGCTACTGATCCATCAACATAAAACCAGTGCCATACACCCCATCTCTCTAAATAAAACCAGTGCCGTCTTCTCTATCTCTCTACATAAAACCAGAGTCGTCCTACCCATTTATCTACATAGAAACAGTGCCATCCTAACCATCTATCTACATAAAACCAGCGCCGTCCTACCCATCTACCTACATAAAACCAGTGCTGTCCTACCCAACTATCTACATAAAACAAGTGTCGTCCTCCCCATCTGTCTACATAAAACCAGTGTAGTCCTCCCCGTCTCTCTACATAAAACCAGTGCCATCCTCTCCATCTCTCTACAAAAAAACAGTGCCATCCTCTCCATCTCTCTACATAAAACCAGTGCCACCCTCCCCAACTGACTACATAAAACCAGTGCTGTCTTCTCCATCTCTCTACATAAAACCAGTTTTTTCCTCCCCATCTATCTACATAAAAGCAGTGCCGTCCTCAACATCTCTCTACATAAAACCAGTGCCGTCCTACCCATCTATCTACATAAAACCAGTGCCATCCTCTCCATCTCTCTACATAAAACCAGTGCCGTCCTCTCCATCTCTCTACTTAAAACCAGTGCCATCTTCCTCATCTATCTACATAAGACCATTGCCATCCGACCCATCTATCTACATTAAACCAGTGCCGTGCTACTGATCCATCAACATAAAACCAGTGCCACCCACCCCATCTCTCTAAATAAAACCAGTGCCGTCCTACCCACCCGTCTACATAAAACCAGTGCCATCCTACCCATCCAACTACATAAAACCAGTGCCGTCCTCCCCAACTAAGTACATAAAACCAGTATCATCCTCTCCATCTATCTACATAAAACCAGTGCTGTCCTCCCCATCTATCTACATAAAACCAGTGCCGTCCTCGCCATCTCTCTACATAAAACCAGTGCCACCCTCCCCATCTGACTACATAAAACCAGTGCCGTCCTCTCCATCTCTCTACATAAAACCAGTGCCGTCCTACCCATCTATCTACGTAAAGCCAGTGCCGTCCTCCCCATCTAACTACATAATACCAGTGCCGTACTCTCCATCTCTCTACATAAAACCAGTGCCACCCTCCCCATCTGACTACATATAACCAGTGCCGTCCTCTCCATCTCTCTACATAAAACCAGTTTTGTCCTCCCCATCTATCTACATAAAAGCAGTGCCGTCCTCAGCATCTCTCTACATAAAACCAGTGCCGTTCTACCCATCTATCTACATAAAACCAGTGGCCCCACCCATCTATCTACATAAAACCAGTGCCATCCTCCCCATCTCTCTACATAAAACCAGTGCCGTCCTCCCCCTCCCTCTACATAAATCCACTGCCGTCCTCCACATCTCTCTACATAAAACCAGTGCTGTCCTCCCCATCTATCTACATAAAACCAGTGCCATCCTACCCACCTACCTACATAAAACCAGTGCCGTCCTCCCCATCTATCTACAAAAAAACAGTCCTGCCCACCCATCTATCTACATAAAACAAGAGCCATCCTCCCCATCTATCTACATAAAACCAGTGCAGTCCTACCCATCTATCTACAGAAAACCAGTGCCATCCACCCGATCTATCTACATAAAACCAGTGCCGTCCTACTCATCTATCTACATAAAACCGGTGTCATCCCACCCATCTATCTACGTAAAACCAGTGCCATCCTCCCCATCTATCTACATAAAACCAGTGCCGTCTTGCCCATCTATCTACAAAAACCAGTGCCGTGCTACTGATCCATCAACATAAAACCAGTACCATCCACCCCATCTATCTACATAAAACCAGTGCAGTCTTGCCCATCTATCTACATAAAACCAGTGCCGTCCCACCCATCTATCTACATAAAACCAGTGCCACCCTACCTATCTATATAGAGAATACCAGTGCCGTACTCTCCATCTCTCTCATAAAACCAGTACCGTCCTCCCCATCTGTCTGCATAAAACCAGTGTCGTCCTCCCCATCTATCTAGATAAAACCAGTGCCGTCGTACCCAACGAACTAGATAAATCCAGTGCCATCCTCCCCATCTAACTACATAATACCAGTGCCGTCCTCTCCATCTCTCTACATAAAATCAGTGCCATCTTCCTCATCTATCTACATAAGACCACTGCCGTCCTACCCATCTATCTACATAAAACCAGTGCCACCCACCCCATCTCTCTAAATAAAACCAGTGCCGTCCTACCCACCCATCTACATAAAACCAGTGCCATCCTACCCATCCAACTACATAAAACCAGTGCCGTCCTCCCAAACTAAGTACATAAAACCAGTATCATCCTCCCCATCTATCTACATAAAACCAGTGCCGTCCTCCCCATCTAACTACATAAAACCAGCGCCTTCCTACCCATCTAACTACATAAAACCAGTGCTGTCCTACCCAACTATCTACATAAAACAAGTGCCGTTCTCCCCATCTGTCTGCATAAAACCAGTGTCGTCCTCCCCATCTCTCTACATAAAACCAGTGTCGTCCTCCCCGTCTCTCTACATAAAACCAGTGCCATCCTCTCCATCTCTCTACAAAAAAACAGTGCCGTCCTCTCCATCCCTCTACATAAAACCAGTGCCACCCTCCCCAACTGACTACATAAAACCAGTGCCGTCTTCTCCATCTCTCTACATAAAACCAGTGCCGTCCTCTCCATCTCTCTACATAAAACCAGTGCCATCTTCCTCATCTATCTACATAAGACCATTGCCATCCGACCCATCTATCTACATAAAACCAGTGCCGTGCTACTGATCCATCAACATAAAACCAGTGCCACCCACCCCATCTCTCTAAATAAAACCAGTGCCGTCCTACCCACCCGTCTACATAAAACCAGTGCCATCCTACCTATCCAACTACATAAAACCAGTGCCGTCCTCCCCAACCAAGTACATAAAACCAGTATCATCCTCTCCATCTATCTACATAAAACCAGTGCTGTCCACCCCATCTCTCTAAATAAAACCAGTGCTGTCCTCTCCATCTCTCTACATAAAACCAGTGTCGTCCTACCCATTTATCTACATAAAAACAGTGCCATCCTAACCATCTATCTACATAAAACCATTGCCGTCCCTCCCATGTATCTACATAAAACCACTGCCATCCTCCCCATCTATCTACATAATACCAGTGCCGTCCCACCCATCTATCTACATAACACCAGTGCCATCCTCCCCATCTATCTACATAAAACCAGTGCCGTCCTACCCATCTATCTTCATAAAACCAGTGTCATCCCACCCATCTATCTACATAAAACCAGTGTCGTCCTCCCCATCTATCTACATAAAACCAGTGCCATCCTTTCCATCTCTCTACATAAAAGCAGTGCCGTCCTCCCCATCTAACTGCATAAAACCAGTGCCCCCCACCCATCTATCTACATAAAACCAGTGCCATCCTACCCCATCTATCTACATAAAACCAGTGCCTCCGCACCCATCTATCTACATAAAAACCAGTACCATCTTCCTCAATTATCTGCATAAGACCATTGCCGTCCTACCCATCTATCTTCATAAAACCAGTGCCATCCTACCCACCCGTCCACATAAAACCAGTGCCATCCTACCCATCTAACTAAATAAAACCAGTGCCGTCCTCCTCATCTAATTACATAAAACCAGTGCCGTCCTTTCCTCTCTCTACATAAAACAAGTGTTGTCCTCCCCCATCTATCTACATAAAACCATTGCCGTCGTACCCATCTATCAACATAAAACCAGTGCCGTCCTACCCATCTATCTACGTAAAACCAGTGTCGTTCTCCCCATCTAACTACATAATACCAGTGCCGTCCTCTCCATCTCTCTACATAAAACCAGTGCCATTTTCCTCATCTATCTACATAAGACCATTGCCGTCCTACCTATCTATCTACATAAAACCAGTGCCGTGCTACTGATCCATCAACATAAAACCAGTGCCATCCACCCCATCTCTCTAAATAAAACCAGTGCCGTCCTCTCTATCTCTCTACATAAAACCAGCGCCGTCCTACCCATCTACCTACATAAAACCAGTGCTGTCCTACCCAACTATCTACATAAAACAAGTGCCGTTCTCCCCATCTGTCTGCATAAAACCAGTGTCGTCCTCCCCATCTGTCTACATAAAACCAGTGTCGTCCTCCCGGTCTCTCTACATAAAACCAGTACCATCCTCTCCATCTCTCTACAAAAAAACAGTGCCATCCTCTCCATCTCTCTACATAAAACCAGTGCCACCCTCCCCAACTGACTACATAAAACCAGTGCCGTCTTCTCCATCTCTCTACATAAAACCAGTTTTTTCCTCCCCATCTATCTACATAAAAGCAGTGCCGTCCTCAACATCTCTCTACATAAAACCAGTGCCGTCCTACCCATCTATCTACATAAAACCAGTGCCATCCTCTCCATCTCTCTACATAAAACCAGTGCCGTCCTCTCCATCTCTCTACTTAAAACCAGTGCCATCTTCCTCATCTATCTACATAAGACAATTGCCGTGCTACTGATCCATCAACATAAAACCAGTGCCACCCACCCCATCTCTCTAAATAAAACCAGTGCCGTCCTACCCACCCGTCTACATAAAACCAGTGCCATCCTACCCCATCCAACTACATAAAACCAGTGCCGTCCTCCCCAACTAAGTACATAAAACCAGTATCATCATCTCCATCTATCTACATAAAACCAGTGCTGTCCTCCCCATCTATCTACATAAAACCAGTGCCGTCCTCGCCATCTCTCTACATAAAACCAGTGCCACCCTCACCCATCTGACTACATAAAACCAGTGCCGTCCTCGCCATCTCTCTACATAAAACCAGTGCCGTCCTACCCATCTATCTACGTAAAGCCAGTGCCGTCCTCCCCATCAAACACTACATAATACCAGTGCCGTACTCTCCATCTCTCTACATAAAACCAGTGCCACCCTCCCCATCTGACTACATATAACCAGTGCCGTCCTCTCCATCTCTCTACATAAAACCAGTGGCCCCACCCATCTATCTACATAAAACCAGTGCCATCCTCCCCATCTCTCTACATAAAACCAGTGCCGTCCTCCCCCTCCCTCTACATAAATCCACTGCCGTCCTCCACATCTCTCTACATAAAACCAGTGCTGTCCTCCCCATCTATCTACATAAAACCAGTGCCATCCTACCCACCTACCTACATAAAACCAGTGCCGTCCTCCCCATCTATCTACAAAAAAAACAGTGCTGCCCACCCATCTATCTACATAAAACAAGTGCCATCCTCCCCATACTATCTACATAAAACCAGTGCCGTCCTACCCATCTATCTACAGAAAACCAGTGCCATCCACCTGATCTATCTACATAAAACCAGTGCCGTCCTACTCATCTATCTACATAAAACCGGTGTCATCCCACCCATCTATCTACGTAAAACCAGTGCCATCCTCCCCATCTATCTACTTAAAACCAGTGCCGTCCTTCCCATCTATCTACAAAAACCAGTGCCGTGCTACTGATCCATCAACATAAAACCAGTACCATCCACCCCATCTATCTACATAAAACCAGTGCAGTCTTGCCCATCTATCTACATTAAAACCAGTGCCGTCCCACCCATCTAGTCTACATAAAACCAGTGCCACCCTACCTATCTATATAGATAATACCAGTGCCGTACTCTCCATCTCTCTCATAAAACCAGTACCGTCCTCCCCATCTGTCTGCATAACACCAGTGTCGTCCTACCCCATCTATCGAGATAAAACCAGTGCCGTCGTACCCAACGAACTAGATAAATCCAGTGCCATCCTCCCCATCTAACTACCTAATACCAGTGCCGTCCTCTCCATCTCTCTACATAAAACCAGTGCCATCTTCCTCATCTATCTACATAAGACCATTGCCGTCCTACCCATCTATCTACATAAAACCAGTGCCACCCACCCCCATCTCTCTAAATAAAACCAGTGTCGTCCTCCCCGTCTCTCTACATAAAACCAGTGCCATCCTCTCCATCTCTCTACAAAAAAACAGTGCCGTCCTCTCCATCCCTCTACATAAAACCAGTGCCACCCTCCCCAACTGACTACATAAAACCAGTGCCGTCTTCTCCATCTCTCTACATAAAACCAGTGCCGTCCTCTCCATCTCTCTACATAAAACCAGTGCCATCTTCCTCATCTATCTACATAAGACCATTGCCATCCGACCCATCTATCTACATAAAACCAGTGCCGTGCTACTGATCCATCAACATAAAACCAGTGCCACCCACCCCATCTCTCTAAATAAAACCAGTGCCGTCCTACCCACCCGTCTACATAAAACCAGTGCCATCCTACCCATCCAACTACATAAAACCAGTGCCGTCCTCCCCAACTAAGTACATAAAACCAGTATCATCCTCTCCATCTATCTACATAAAACCAGTGCTGTCCACCCCATCTCTCAAAATAAAACCAGTGCTGTCCTCTCCATCTCTCTACATAAAACCAGTGTCGTCCTACCCATTTATCTACATAAAAACAGTGCCATCCTAACCATCTATCTACATAAAACCATTGCCGTCCCTCCCATGTATCTACATAAAACCACTGCCATCCTCCCCATCTATCTACATAATACCAGTGCCGTCCCACCCATCTATCTACATAACACCAGTGCCATCCTCCCCATCTATCTACATAAAACCAGTGCCGTCCTACCCATCTATCTTCATAAAACCAGTGTCATCCCACCCATCTATCTACATAAAACCAGTGTCGTCCTCCCCACCTATCTACATAAAACCAGTGCCATCCTTTCCATCTCTCTACATAAAAGCAGTGCCGTCCTCCCCATCTAACTACATAAAACCAGTGCCCCCCACCCATCTATCTACATAAAACCAGTGCCATCCTACCCATCTATCTACATAAAACCAGTGCCTCCGCACCCATCTATCTACATAAAACCAGTACCATCTTCCTCAATTATCTGCATAAGACCATTGCCGTCCTACCCATCTATCTTCATAAAACCAGTGCCATCCTACCCACCCGTCCACATAAAACCAGTGCCATCCTACCCATCTAACTAAATAAAACCAGTGCCGTCCTCCTCATCTAATTACATAAAACCAGTGCCGTCCTTTCCATCTCTCTACATAAAACAAGTGTTGTCCTCCCCATCTATCTACATAAAACCATTGCCGTCGTACCCATCTATCAACATAAAACCAGTGCCGTCCTACCCATCTATCTACGTAAAACCAGTGTCGTTCTCCCCATCTAACTACATAATACCAGTGCCGTCCTCTCCATCTCTCTACATAAAACCAGTGCCATTTTCCTCATCTATCTACATAAGACCATTGCCGTCCTACCTATCTATCTACATAAAACCAGTGCCGTGCTACTGATCCATCAACATAAAACCAGTGCCATCCACCCCATCTCTCTAAATAAAACCAGTGCCGTCCTCTCTATCTCTCTACATAAAACCAGTGTCGTCCTACCCATTTATCTACATAGAAACAGTGCCATCCTAACCATCTATCTACATAAAACCAGCGCCGTCCTACCCATCTACCTACATAAAACCAGTGCTGTCCTACCCAACTATCTACATAAAACAAGTGCCGTTCTCCCCATCTGTCTGCATAAAACCAGTGTCGTCCTCCCCATCTGTCTACATAAAACCAGTGTCGTCCTCCCCGTCTCTCTACATAAAACCAGTGCCATCCTCTCCATCTCTCTACAAAAAAACAGTGCCATCCTCTCCATCTCTCTACATAAAACCAGTGCCACCCTCCCCAACTGACTACATAAAACCAGTGCCGTCTTCTCCATCTCTCTACATAAAACCAGTTTTTTCCTCCCCATCTATCTACATAAAAGCAGTGCCGTCCTCAACATCTCTCTACATAAAACCAGTGCCGTCCTACCCATCTATCTACATAAAACCAGTGCCATCCTCTCCATCTCTCTACATAAAACCAGTGCCGTCCTCTCCATCTCTCTACTTAAAACCAGTGCCATCTTCCTCATCTATCTACATAAGACCATTGCCGTGCTACTGATCCATCAACATAAAACCAGTGCCACCCACCCCATCTCTCTAAATAAAACCAGTGCCGTCCTACCCACCCGTCTACATAAAACCAGTGCCATCCTACCCATCCAACTACATAAAACCAGTGCCGTCCTCCCCAACTAAGTACATAAAACCAGTATCATCATCTCCATCTATCTACATAAAACCAGTGCTGTCCTCCCCATCTATCTACATAAAACCAGTGCCGTCCTCGCCATCTCTCTACATAAAACCAGTGCCACCCTCCCCATCTGACTACATAAAACCAGTGCCGTCCTCTCCATCTCTCTACATAAAACCAGTGCCGTCCTACCCATCTATCTACGTAAAGCCAGTGCCGTCCTCCCCATCAAACTACATAATACCAGTGCCGTACTCTCCATCTCTCTACATAAAACCAGTGCCACCCTCCCCATCTGACTACATATAACCAGTGCCGTCCTCTCCATCTCTCTACATAAAACCAGTTTTGTCCTCCCCATCTATCTACATAAAAGCAGTGCCGTCCTCAGCATCTCTCTACATAAAACCAGTGCCGTTCTACCCATCTATCTACATAAAACCAGTGGCCCCACCCATCTATCTACATAAAACCAGTGCCATCCTCCCCATCTCTCTACATAAAACCAGTGCCGTCCTCCCCCTCCCTCTACATAAATCCACTGCCGTCCTCCACATCTCTCTACATAAAACCAGTGCTGTCCTCCCCATCTATCTACATAAAACCAGTGCCATCCTACCCACCTACCTACATAAAACCAGTGCCGTCCTCCCCATCTATCTACAAAAAAACAGTGCTGCCCACCCATCTATCTACATAAAACAAGAGCCATCCTCCCCATCTATCTACATAAAACCAGTGCCGTCCTACCCATCTATCTACAGAAAACCAGTGCCATCCACCCGATCTATCTACATAAAACCAGTGCCGTCCTACTCATCTATCTACATAAAACCGGTGGCATCCCACCCATCTATCTACGTAAAACCAGTGCCATCCTCCCCATCTATCTACATAAAACCAGTGCCGTCCTTCCCATCTATCTACAAAAACCAGTGCCGTGCTACTGATCCATCAACATAAAACCAGTACCATCCACCCCATCTATCTACATAAAACCAGTGCAGTCTTGCCCATCTATCTACATAAAACCAGTGCCGTCCCACCCATCTATCTACATAAAACCAGTGCCACCCTACCTATCTATATAGATAATACCAGTGCCGTACTCTCCATCTCTCTCATAAAACCAGTACCGTCCTCCCCATCTGTCTGCATAAAACCAGTGTCGTCCTCCCCATCTATCTAGATAAAACCAGTGCCGTCGTACCCAACGAACTAGATAAATCCAGTGCCATCCTCCCCATCTAACTACATAATACCAGTGCCGTCCTCTCCATCTCTCTACAAAAAACCAGTGCCATCTTCCTCATCTATCTACATAAGACCATTGCCGTCCTACCCATCTATCTACATAAAACCAGTGCCACCCACCCCATCTCTCTAAATAAAACCAGTGCCGTCCTACCCACCCGTCTACATAAAACCAGTGCCATCCTACCCATCCAACTACAAAAAACCAGTGCCGTCCTCCCAAACTAAGTACATAAAACCAGTATCATCCTCCCCATCTATCTACATAAAACCAGTGCCGTCCTCCCCATCTAACTACATAAAACCAGCGCCTTCCTACCCATCTAACTACATAAAACCAGTGCTGTCCTACCCAACTATCTACATAAAACAAGTGCCGTTCTCCCCATCTGTCTGCATAAAACCAGTGTCGTCCTCCCCATCTCTCTACATAAAACCAGTGTCGTCCTCCCCGTCTCTCTACATAAAACCAGTGCCATCCTCTCCATCTCTCTACAAAAAAACAGTGCCGTCCTCTCCATCCCTCTACATAAAATCAGTGCCACCCTCCCCAACTGACTACATAAAACCAGTGCCGTCTTCTCCATCTCTCTACATAAAACCAGTACCGTCCTCTCCATCTCTTTACATAAAACCAGTGCCATCTTCCTCATCTATCTACATAAGACCATTGCCATCCGACCCATCTATCTACATAAAACCAGTGCCGTGCTACTGATCCATCAACATAAAACCAGTGCCACCCACCCCATCTCTCTAAATGAAACCAGTACCGTCCTACCCACCCGTCTACATAAAACCACTGCCATCCTACCCATCCATCTACATAAAATCAGTGCCGTCCTCCCCAACTAAGTACATAAAACCAGTATCATCCTCTCCATCTATCTACATAAAACCAGTGCTGTCCTCCCCATCTATCTACATAAAACCAGTGCCGTCCTCGCCATCTCTCTACATAAAACCAGTGCCACCCTCCCCATCTGACTACATAAAACCAGTGCCGTCCTCTCCATCTCTCTACATAAAACCAGTGCCGTCCTACCCATCTATCTACGTAAAGCCAGTGCCGTCCTCCCCATCTAACTACATAATACCAGTGCCGTACTCTCCATCTCTCTACATAAAACCAGTGCCACCCTCCCCATCTGACTACATATAACCAGTGCCGTCCTCTCCATCTCTCTACATAAAACCACTTTTGTCCTCCCCATCTATCTACATAAAAGCAGTGCCGTCCTCAGCATCCCTCTACATAAAACCAGTGCCGTTCTACCCATCTATCTACATAAAACCAGTGCCATCCTCCCCATCTCTCTACATAAAACCAGTGCCGTCCTCCCCCTCCCTCTACATAAATCCACTGCCGTCCTCCACATCTCTCTACATAAAACCAGTGCTGTCCTCCCCATCTATCTACATAAAACCAGTGCCATCCTACCCACCTACCTACATAAAACAGTGCCGTCCTCCCCATCTATCTACAAAAAAACAGTGCTGCCCACCCATCTATCTACATAAAACAAGTGCCATCCTCCCCATCTATCTACATAAAACCAGTGCCGTCCTACCCATCTATCTACAGAAAACCAGTGCCATCCACCTGATCTATCTACATAAAACCAGTGCCGTCCTACTCATCTATCTACATAAAACCGGTGTCATCCCACCCATCTATCTACGTAAAACCAGTGCCATCCTCCCCATCTATCTACATAAAACCAGTGCCGTCCTTCCCATCTATCTACAAAAACCAGTGCCGTGCTACTGATCCATCAACATAAAACCAGTACCATCCACCCCATCTATCTACATAAAACCAGTGCAGTCTTGCCCATCTATCTACATAAAACCAGTGCCGTCCCACCCATCTATCTACATAAAACCAGTGCCACCCTACCTATCTATATAGATAATACCAGTGCCGTACTCTCCATCTCTCTCATAAAACCAGTACCGTCCTCCCCATCTGTCTGCATAAAACCAGTGTCGTCCTCCCCATCTATCTAGATAAAACCAGTGCCGTCGTACCCAACGAACTAGATAAATCCAGTGCCATCCTCCCAATCTAACTACATAATACCAGTGCCGTCCTCTCCATCTCTCTACATAAAACCAGTGCCATCTTCCTCATCTATCTACATAAGACCATTGCCGTCCTACCCATCTATCTACATAAAACCAGTGCCACCCACCCCATCTCTCTAAATAAAACCAGTGCCGTCCTACCCACCCGTCTACATAAAACCAGTGCCATCCTACCCATCCAACTACATAAAACCAGTGCCGTCCTCCCAAACTAAGTACATAAAACCAGTATCATCCTCCCCATCTATCTACATAAAACCAGTGCCGTCCTCCCCATCTAACTACATAAAACCAGCGCCTTCCTACCCATCTAACTACATAAAACCAGTGCTGTCCTACCCAACTATCTACATAAAACAAGTGCCGTTCTCCCCATCTGTCTGCATAAAACCAGTGTCGTCCTCCCCATCTCTCTACATAAAACCAGTGTCGTCCTCCCCGTCTCTCTACATAAAACCAGTGCCATCCTCTCCATCTCTCTACAAAAAAACAGTGCCGTCCTCTCCATCCCTCTACATAAAACCAGTGCCACCCTCCCCAACTGACTACATAAAACCAGTGCCGTCTTCTCCATCTCTCTACATAAAACCAGTGCCGTCCTCTCCATCTCTCTACATAAAACCAGTGCCATCTTCCTCATCTATCTACATAAGACCATTGCCATCCGACTCATCTATCTACATAAAACCAGTGCCGTGCTACTGATCCATCAACATAAAACCAGTGCCACCCACCCCATCTCTCTAAATAAAACCAGTGCCGTCCTACCCACCCGTCTACATAAAACCAGTGCCATCCTACCCATCCAACTACATAAAACCAGTGCCGTCCTCCCCAAATAAGTACATAAAACCAGTATCATCCTCTCCATCTATCTACATAAAACCAGTGCTGTCCACCCCATCTCTCTAAATAAAACCAGTGCTGTCCTCTCCATCTCTCTACATAAAACCAGTGTCGTCCTACCCATTTATCTACATAAAAACAGTGCCATCCTAACCATCTATCTACATAAAACCATTGCCGTCCCTCCCATGTATCTACATAAAACCACTGCCATCCTCCCCATCTATCTACATAATACCAGTGCCGTCCCACCCATCTATCTACATAACACCAGTGCCATCCTCCCCATCTATCTACATAAAACCAGTGCCGTCCTACCCATCTATCTTCATAAAACCAGTGTCATCCCACCCATCTATCTACATAAAACCAGTGTCGTCCTCCCCATCTATCTACATAAAACCAGTGCCATCCTTTCCATCTCTCTACATAAAAGCAGTGCCGTCCTCCCCATCTAACTACATAAAACCAGTGCCACCCACCCATCTATCTACATAAAACCAGTGCCATCCTACCCATCTATCTACATAAAACCAGTGCCTCCGCACCCATCTATCTACATAAAACCAGTACCATCTTCCTCAATTATCTGCATAAGACCATTGCCGTCCTACCCATCTATCTTCATAAAACCAGTGCCATCCTACCCACCCGTCCACATAAAACCAGTGCCATCCTACCCATCTAACTAAATAAAACCAGTGCCGTCCTCCTCATCTAATTACATAAAACCAGTGCCGTCCTTTCCATCTCTCTACATAAAACAAGTGTTGTCCTCCCCATCTATCTACATAAAACCATTGCCGTCGTACCCATCTATCAACATAAAACCAGTGCCGTCCTACCCATCTATCTACGTAAAACCAGTGTCGTTCTCCCCATCTAACTACATAATACCAGTGCCGTCCTCTCCATCTCTCTACATAAAACCAGTGCCATTTTCCTCATCTATCTACATAAGACCATTGCCGTCCTACCTATCTATCTACATAAAACCAGTGCCGTGCTACTGATCCATCAACATAAAACCAGTGCCATCCACCCCATCTCTCTAAATAAAACCAGTGCCGTCCTCTCTATCTCTCTACATAAAACCAGCGCCGTCCTACCCATCTACCTACATAAAACCAGTGCTGTCCTACCCAACTATCTACATAAAACAAGTGCCGTTCTCCCCATCTGTCTGCATAAAACCAGTGTCGTCCTCCCCATCTGTCTACATAAAACCAGTGTCGTCCTCCCGGTCTCTCTACATAAAACCAGTGCCACCCACCCCATCTCTCTAAATAAAACCAGTGCCGTCCTACCCACCCGTCTACATAAAACCAGTGCCATCCTACCTATCCAACTACATAAAACCAGTGCCGTCCTCCCCAACCAAGTACATAAAACCAGTATCATCCTCTCCATCTATCTACATAAAACCAGTGCTGTCCACCCCATCTCTCTAAATAAAACCAGTGCTGTCCTCTCCATCTCTCTACATAAAACCAGTGTCGTCCTACCCATTTATCTACATAAAAACAGTGCCATCCTAACCATCTATCTACATAAAACCATTGCCGTCCCTCCCATGTATCTACATAAAACCACTGCCATCCTCCCCATCTATCTACATAATACCAGTGCCGTCCCACCCATCTATCTACATAACACCAGTGCCATCCTCCCCATCTATCTACATAAAACCAGTGCAGTCCTACCCATCTATCTTCATAAAACCAGTGTCATCCCACCCATCTATCTACATAAAACCAGTGTCGTCCTCCCCATCTATCTACATAAAACCAGTGCCATCCTTTCCATCTCTCTACATAAAAGCAAT
Source organism: Mobula birostris (assembly GCF_030028105.1). Taxonomy (NCBI): domain Eukaryota; kingdom Metazoa; phylum Chordata; class Chondrichthyes; order Myliobatiformes; family Myliobatidae; genus Mobula; species Mobula birostris. Next base: position 119,407 of record NW_027274118.1, read on the forward strand.
GCCGTCCTCCCCATCTAACTGCATAAAACCAGTGCCCCCCACCCATCTATCTACATAAAACCAGTGCCATCCTACCCATCTATCTACATAAAACCAGTGCCTCCGCACCCATCTATCTACATAAAACCAGTACCATCTTCCTCAATTATCTGCATAAGACCATTGCCGTCCTACCCATCTATCTTCATAAAACCAGTGCCATCCTACCCACCCGTCCACATAAAACCAGTGCCATCCTACCCATCTATCTACGTAAAACCAGTGTCGTTCTCCCCATCTAACTACATAATACCAGTGCCGTCCTCTCCATCTCTCTACATAAAACCAGTGCCATTTTCCTCATCTATCTACATAAGACCATTGCCGTCCTACCTATCTATCTACATAAAACCAGTGCCGTGCTACTGATCCATCAACATAAAACCAGTGCCATCCACCCCATCTCTCTAAATAAAACCAGTGCCGTCCTCTCTATCTCTCTACATAAAACCAGCGCCGTCCTACCCATCTACCTACATAAAACCAGTGCTGTCCTACCCAACTATCTACATAAAACAAGTGCCGTTCTCCCCATCTGTCTGCATAAAACCAGTGTCGTCCTCCCCATCTGTCTACATAAAACCAGTGTCGTCCTCCCGGTCTCTCTACATAAAACCAGTGCCATCCTCTCCATCTCTCTACAAAAAAACAGTGCCATCCTCTCCATCTCTCTACATAAAACCAGTGCCACCCTCCCCAACAGACTACATAAAACCAGTGCCGTCTTCTCCATCTCTCTACATAAAACCAGTTTTTTCCTCCCCATCTATCTACATAAAAGCAGTGCCGTCCTCAACATCTCTCTACATAAAACCAGTGCCGTCCTACCCATCTATCTACATAAAACCAGTGCCATCCTCTCCATCTCTCTACATAAAACCAGTGCCGTCCTCTCCATCTCTCTACTTAAAACCAGTGCCATCTTCCTCATCTATCTACATAAGACCATTGCCGTGCTACTGATCCATCAACATAAAACCAGTGCCACCCACCCCATCTCTCTAAATAAAACCAGTGCCGTCCTCTCCATCTCTCTACATAAAACCAGTGCCATTTTCCTCATCTATCTACATAAGACCATTGCCGTCCTACCTATCTATCTACATAAAACCAGTGCCGTGCTACTGATCCATCAACATAAAACCAGTGCCATCCACCCCATCTCTCTAAATAAAACCAGTGCCGTCCTCTCTATCTCTCTACATAAAACCAGCGCCGTCCTACCCATCTACCTACATAAAACCAGTGCTGTCCTACCCAACTATCTACATAAAACAAGTGCCGTTCTCCCCATCTGTCTGCATAAAACCAGTGTCGTCCTCCCCATCTGTCTACATAAAACCAGTGTCGTCCTCCCGGTCTCTCTACATAAAACCAGTGCCATCCTCTCCATCTCTCTACAAAAAAACAGTGCCATCCTCTCCATCTCTCTACATAAAACCAGTGCCACCCTCCCCAACTGACTACATAAAACCAGTGCCGTCTTCTCCATCTCTCTACATAAAACCAGTTTTTTCCTCCCCATCTATCTACATAAAAGCAGTGCCGTCCTCAACATCTCTCTACATAAAACCAGTGCCGTCCTACCCATCTATCTACATAAAACCAGTGCCATCCTCTCCATCTCTCTACATAAAACCAGTGCCGTCCTCTCCATCTCTCTACTTAAAACCAGTGCCATCTTCCTCATCTATCTACATAAGACCATTGCCGTGCTACTGATCCATCAACATAAAACCAGTGCCACCCACCCCATCTCTCTAAATAAAACCAGTGCCGTCCTACCCACCCGTCTACATAAAACCAGTGCCATCCTACCCATCCAACTACATAAAACCAGTGCCGTCCTCCCCAACTAAGTACATAAAACCAGTATCATCATCTCCATCTATCTACATAAAACCAGTGCTGTCCTCCCCATCTATCTACATAAAACCAGTGCCGTCCTCGCCATCTCTCTACATAAAACCAGTGCCACCCTCCCCATCTGACTACATAAAACCAGTGCCGTCCTCTCCATCTCTCTACATAAAACCAGTGCCGTCCTACCCATCTATCTACGTAAAGCCAGTGCCGTCCTCCCCATCAAACTACATAATACCAGTGCCGTACTCTCCATCTCTCTACATAAAACCAGTGCCACCCTCCCCATCTGACTACATATAACCAGTGCCGTCCTCTCCATCTCTCTACATAAAACCAGTTTTGTCCTCCCCATCTATCTACATAAAAGCAGTGCCGTCCTCAGCATCTCTCTACATAAAACCAGTGCCGTTCTACCCATCTATCTACATAAAACCAGTGGCCCCACCCATCTATCTACATAAAACCAGTGCCATCCTCCCCATCTCTCTGCATAAAACCAGTGCCGTCCTCCCCCTCCCTCTACATAAATCCACTGCCGTACTCCACATCTCTCTACATAAAACCAGTGCTGTCCTCCCCATCTATCTACATAAAACCAGTGCCATCCTACCCACCTACCTACATAAAACCAGTGCCGTCCTCCCCATCTGTCTACAAAAAAACAGTGCTGCCCACCCATCTATCTACATAAAACAAGTGCCATCTTCCCCATCTATCTACATAAAACCAGTGCCGTCCTACCCATCTATCTACAGAAAACCAGTGCCATCCACCCGATCTATCTACATAAAACCAGTGCCGTCCTACTCATCTATCTACATAAAACCGGTGTCATCCCACCCATCTATCTACGTAAAACCAGTGCCATCCTCCCCATCTATCTACATAAAACCAGTGCCGTCCTTCCCATCTATCTACAAAAACCAGTGCCGTGCTACTGATCCATCAACATAAAACCAGTACCATCCACCCCATCTATCTACATAAAACCAGTGCAGTCTTGCCCATCTATCTACATAAAACCAGTGCCGTCCCACCCATCTATCTACATAAAACCAGTGCCACCCTACCTATCTATATAGATAATACCAGTGCCGTACTCTCCATCTCTCTCATAAAACCAGTACCGTCCTCCCCATCTGTCTGCATAAAACCAGTGTCGTCCTCCCCATCTATCTAGATAAAACCAGTGCCGTCGTACCCAACGAACTAGATAAATCCAGTGCCATCCTCCCCATCTAACTACATAATACCAGTGCCGTCCTCTCCATCTCTCTACATAAAACCAGTGCCATCTTCCTCATCTATCTACATAAGACCATTGCCGTCCTACCCAACTATCTACATAAAACCAGTGCCACCCACCCCATCTCTCTAAATAAAACCAGTGCCGTCCTACCCACCCGTCTACATAAAACCAGTGCCGTCCTCCCAAACTAAGTACATAAAACCAGTATCATCCTCCCCATCTATCTACATAAAACCAGTGCCGTCCTCTCCATCTCTCTACATAAAACCAGTGCCATTTTCCTCATCTATCTACATAAGACCATTGCCGTCCTACCTATCTATCTACATAAAACCAGTGCCGTGCTACTGATCCATCAACATAAAACCAGTGCCATCCACCCCATCTCTCTAAATAAAACCAGTGCCGTCCTCTCTATCTCTCTACATAAAACCAGCGCCGTCCTACCCATCTACCTACATAAAACCAGTGCTGTCCTACCCAACTATCTACATAAAACAAGTGCCGTTCTCCCCATCTGTCTGCATAAAACCAGTGTCGTCCTCCCCATCTGTCTACATAAAACCAGTGTCGTCCTCCCGGTCTCTCTACATAAAACCAGTGCCATCCTCTCCATCTCTCTACAAAAAAACAGTGCCATCCTCTCCATCTCTCTACATAAAACCAGTGCCACCCTCCCCAACTGACTACATAAAACCAGTGCCGTCTTCTCCATCTCTCTACATAAAACCAGTTTTTTCCTCCCCATCTATCTACATAAAAGCAGTGCCGTCCTCAACATCTCTCTACATAAAACCAGTGCCGTCCTACCCATCTATCTACATAAAACCAGTGCCATCCTCTCCATCTCTCTACATAAAACCAGTGCCGTCCTCTCCATCTCTCTACTTAAAACCAGTGCCATCTTCCTCATCTATCTACATAAGACCATTGCCGTGCTACTGATCCATCAACATAAAACCAGTGCCACCCACCCCATCTCTCTAAATAAAACCAGTGCCGTCCTACCCACCCGTCTACATAAAACCAGTGCCATCCTACCCATCCAACTACATAAAACCAGTGCCGTCCTCCCCAACTAAGTACATAAAACCAGTATCATCATCTCCATCTATCTACATAAAACCAGTGCTGTCCTCCCCATCTATCTACATAAAACCAGTGCCGTCCTCGCCATCTCTCTACATAAAACCAGTGCCACCCTCCCCATCTGACTACATAAAACCAGTGCCGTCCTCTCCATCTCTCTACATAAAACCAGTGCCGTCCTACCCATCTATCTACGTAAAGCCAGTGCCGTCCTCCCCATCAAACTACATAATACCAGTGCCGTACTCTCCATCTCTCTACATAAAACCAGTGCCACCCTCCCCATCTGACTACATATAACCAGTGCCGTCCTCTCCATCTCTCTACATAAAACCAGTTTTGTCCTCCCCATCTATCTACATAAAAGCAGTGCCGTCCTCAGCATCTCTCTACATAAAACCAGTGCCGTTCTACCCATCTATCTACATAAAACCAGTGGCCCCACCCATCTATCTACATAAAACCAGTGCCATCCTCCCCATCTCTCTGCATAAAACCAGTGCCGTCCTCCCCCTCCCTCTACATAAATCCACTGCCGTACTCCACATCTCTCTACATAAAACCAGTGCTGTCCTCCCCATCTATCTACATAAAACCAGTGCCATCCTACCCACCTACCTACATAAAACCAGTGCCGTCCTCCCCATCTGTCTACAAAAAAACAGTGCTGCCCACCCATCTATCTACATAAAACAAGTGCCATCTTCCCCATCTATCTACATAAAACCAGTGCCGTCCTACCCATCTATCTACAGAAAACCAGTGCCATCCACCCGATCTATCTACATAAAACCAGTGCCGTCCTACTCATCTATCTACATAAAACCGGTGTCATCCCACCCATCTATCTACGTAAAACCAGTGCCATCCTCCCCATCTATCTACATAAAACCAGTGCCGTCCTTCCCATCTATCTACAAAAACCAGTGCCGTGCTACTGATCCATCAACATAAAACCAGTACCATCCACCCCATCTATCTACATAAAACCAGTGCAGTCTTGCCCATCTATCTACATAAAACCAGTGCCGTCCCACCCATCTATCTACATAAAACCAGTGCCACCCTACCTATCTATATAGATAATACCAGTGCCGTACTCTCCATCTCTCTCATAAAACCAGTACCGTCCTCCCCATCTGTCTGCATAAAACCAGTGTCGTCCTCCCCATCTATCTAGATAAAACCAGTGCCGTCGTACCCAACGAACTAGATAAATCCAGTGCCATCCTCCCCATCTAACTACATAATACCAGTGCCGTCCTCTCCATCTCTCTACATAAAACCAGTGCCATCTTCCTCATCTATCTACATAAGACCATTGCCGTCCTACCCAACTATCTACATAAAACCAGTGCCACCCACCCCATCTCTCTAAATAAAACCAGTGCCGTCCTACCCACCCGTCTACATAAAACCAGTGCCGTCCTCCCAAACTAAGTACATAAAACCAGTATCATCCTCCCCATCTATCTACATAAAACCAGTGCCGTCCTCCCCATCTAACTACATAAAACCAGCGCCTTCCTACCCATCTAACTACATAAAACCAGTGCTGTCCTACCCAACTATCTACATAAAACAAGTGCCGTTCTCCCCATCTGTCTGCATAAAACCAGTGTCGTCCTCCCCATCTCTCTACATAAAACCAGTGTCGTCCTCCCCGTATCTCTACATAAAACCAGTGCCATCCTCTCCATCTCTCTACAAAAAAACAGTGCCGTCCTCTCCATCCCTCTACATAAAACCAGTGCCACCCTCCCCAACTGACTACATAAAACCAGTGCCGTCTTCTCCATCTCTCTACATAAAACCAGTACCGTCCTCTCCATCTCTTTACATAAAACCAGTGCCATCTTCCTCATCTATCTACATAAGACCATTGCCATCCGACCCATCTATCTACATAAAACCAGTGCCGTGCTACTGATCCATCAACATAAAACCAGTGCCACCCACCCCATCTCTCTAAATAAAACCAGTACCGTCCTACCCACCCGTCTACATAAAACCACTGCCATCCTACCCATCCATCTACATAAAACCAGTGCCGTCCTCCCCAACTAAGTACATAAAACCAGTATCATCCTCTCCATCTATCTACATAAAACCAGTGCTGTCCTCCCCATCTATCTACATAAAACCAGTGCCGTCCTCGCCATCTCTCTACATAAAACCAGTGCCACCCTCCCCATCTGACTACATAAAACCAGTGCCGTCCTCTCCATCTCTCTACATAAAACCAGTGCCGTCCTACCCATCTATCTACGTAAAGCCAGTGCCGTCCTCCCCATCTAACTACATAATACCAGTGCCGTACTCTCCATCTCTCTACATAAAACCAGTGCCACCCTCCCCATCTGACTACATATAACCAGTGCCGTCCTCTCCATCTCTCTACATAAAACCACTTTTGTCCTCCCCATCTATCTACATAAAAGCAGTGCCGTCCTCAGCATCTCTCTACATAAAACCAGTGCCGTTCTACCCATCTATCTACATAAAACCAGTGGCCCCACCCATCTATCTACATAAAACCAGTGCCATCCTCCCCATCTCTCTACATAAAACCAGTGCCATCCTCCCCCTCCCTCTACATAAATCCACTGCCGTCCTCCACATCTCTCTACATAAAACCAGTGCTGTCCTCCCCATCTATCTACATAAAACCAGTGCCATCCTACCCACCTACCTACATAAAACAGTGCCGTCCTCCCCATCTATCTACAAAAAAACAGTGCTGCCCACCCATCTATCTACATAAAACAAGTGCCATCCTCCCCATCTATCTACATAAAACCAGTGCCGTCCTACCCATCTATCTACAGAAAACCAGTGCCATCCACCTGATCTATCTACATAAAACCAGTGCCGTCCTACTCATCTATCTACATAAAACCGGTGTCATCCCACCCATCTATCTACGTAAAACCAGTGCCATCCTCCCCATCTATCTACGTAAAACCAGTGCCATCCTTCCCATCTATCTACATAAACCAGTGCCGTCCTTCCCATCTATCTACAAAAACCAGTGCCGTGCTACTGATCCATCAACATAAAACCAGTACCATCCACCCCATCTATCTACATAAAACCAGTGCCACCCTACCTATCTATATAGATAATACCAGTGCCGTACTCTCCATCTCTCTCATAAAACCAGTACCGTCCTCCCCATCTAACTACATAATACCAGTGCCGTCCTCTCCATCTCTCTACATAAAACCAGTGCCATCTTCCTCATCTATCTACATAAGACCATTGCCGTCCTACCCATCTATCTACATAAAACCAGTGCCACCCACCCCATCTCTCTAAATAAAACCAGTGCCGTCCTACCCACCCGTCTACATAAAACCAGTGCCATCCTACCCATCCAACTACATAAAACCAGTGCCGTCCTCCCAAACTAAGTACATAAAACCAGTATCATCCTCCCCATCTATCTACATAAAACCAGTGCCGTCCTCCCCATCTAACTACATAAAACCAGCGCCTTCCTACCCATCTAACTACATAAAACCAGTGCTGTCCTACCCAACTATCTACATAAAACAAGTGCCGTTCTCCCCATCTGTCTGCATAAAACCAGTGTCGTCCTCCCCATCTCTCTACATAAAAACAGTGTCGTCCTCCCCGTCTCTCTACATAAAACCAGTGCCATTCTCTCCATCTCTCTACAAAAAAACAGTGCCGTCCTCTCCATCCCTCTACATAAAACCAGTGCCACCCTCCCCAACTGACTACATAAAACCAGTGCCGTCTTCTCCATCTCTCTACATAAAACCAGTGCCGTCCTCTCCATCTCTCTACATAAAACCAGTGCCATCTTCCTCATCTATCTACATAAGACCATTGCCATCCGACCCATCTATCTACATAAAACCAGTGCCGTGCTACTGATCTATCAACATAAAACCAGTGCCACCCACCCCATCTCTCTAAATAAAACCATTGCCGTCCTACCCACCCGTCTACATAAAACCAGTGCCACCCTCCCCATCTGACTACATAAAACCAGTGCCGTCCTCTCCATCTCTCTACATAAAACCAGTTTTCTCCTCCCCATCTAACTACATAAAACCAGTGCCCCCCACCCATCTATCTACATAAAACCAGTGCCATCCTACCCATCTATCTACATAAAACCAGTGCCTCCGCACCCATCTATCTACATAAAACCAGTACCATCTTCCTCAATTATCTGCATAAGACCATTGCCGTCCTACCCATCTATCTTCATAAAACCAGTGCCATCCTACCCACCCGTTAACATAAAACCAGTGCCATCCTACCCATCTAACTAAATAAAACCAGTGCCGTCCTCCTCATCTAATTACATAAAACCAGTGCCGTCCTTTCCATCTCTCTACATAAAACAAGTGTTGTCCTCCCCATCTATCTACATAAAACCATTGCCGTCGTACCCATCTATCAACATAAAACCAGTGCCGTCCTACCCATCTATCTACGTAAAACCAGTGTCGTTCTCCCCATCTAACTACATAATACCAGTGCCGTCCTCTCCATCTCTCTACATAAAACCAGTGCCATTTTCCTCATCTATCTACATAAGACCATTGCCGTCCTACCTATCTATCTACATAAAACCAGTGCCGTGCTACTGATCCATCAACATAAAACCAGTGCCATCCACCCCATCTCTCTAAATAAAACCAGTGCCGTCCTCTCTATCTCTCTACATAAAACCAGTGTCGTCCTACCCATTTATCTACATAGAAACAGTGCCATCCTAACCATCTATCTACATAAAACCAGCGCCGTCCTACCCATCTACCTACATAAAACCAGTGCTGTCCTACCCAACTATCTACATAAAACAAGTGCCGTTCTCCCCATCTGTCTGCATAAAACCAGTGTCGTCCTCCCCATCTGTCTACATAAAACCAGTGCCGTCCTCCCCGTCTCTCTACATAAAACCAGTGCCATCCTCTCCATCTCTCTACAAAAAAACAGTGCCATCCTCTCCATCTCTCTACATAAAACCAGTGCCACCCTCCCCAACTGACTACATAAAACCAGTGCCGTCTTCTCCATCTCTCTACATAAAACCAGTTTTTTCCTCCCCATCTATCTACATAAAAGCAGTGCCGTCCTCAACATCTCTCTACATAAAACCAGTGCCGTCCTACCCATCTATCTACATAAAACCAGTGCCATCCTCTCCATCTCTCTACATAAAACCAGTACCGTCCTCTCCATCTCTCTACTTAAAACCAGTGCCATCTTCCTCATCTATCTACATAAGACCATTGCCGTGCTACTGATCCATCAACATAAAACCAGTGCCACCCACCCCATCTCTCTAAATAAAACCAGTGCCGTCCTACCCACCCGTCTACATAAAACCAGTGCCATCCTACCCATCCAACTACATAAAACCAGTGCCGTCCTCCCCAACTAAGTACATAAAACCAGTATCATCATCTCCATCTTTCTACATAAAACCAGTGCTGTCCTCCCCATCTATCTACATAAAACCAGTGCCGTCCTCGCCATCTCTCTACATAAAACCAGTGCCACACTCCCCATCTGACTACATAAAACCAGTGCCGTCCTCTCCATCTCTCTACATAAAACCAGTGCCGTCCTACCCATCTATCTACGTAAAGCCAGTGCCATCCTCCCCATCAAACTACATAATACCAGTGCCGTACTCTCCATCTCTCTACATAAAACCAGTGCCACCCTCCCCATCTGACTACATATAACCAGTGCCGTCCTCTCCATCTCTCTACATAAAACCAGTTTTGTCCTCCCCATCTATCTACATAAAAGCAGTGCCGTCCTCAGCATCTCTCTACATAAAACCAGTGCCGTTCTACCCATCTATCTACATAAAACCAGTGGCCCCACCCATCTATCTACATAAAACCAGTGCCATCCTCCCCATCTCTCTACATAAAACCAGTGCCGTCCTCCCCCTCCCTCTACATAAATCCACTGCCGTCCTCCACATCTCTCTACATAAAACCAGTGCTGTCCTCCCCATCTATCTACATAAAACCAGTGCCATCCTACCCACCTACCTACATAAAACCAGTGCCGTCCTCCCCATCTATCTACAAAAAAACAGTCCTGCCCACCCATCTATCTACATAAAACAAGAGCCATCCTCCCCATCTATCTACATAAAACCAGTGCCGTCCTACCCATCTATCTACAGAAAACCAGTGCCATCCACCCGATCTATCTACATAAAACCAGTGCCGTCCTACTCATCTATCTACATAAAACCGGTGTCATCCCACCCATCTATCTACGTAAAACCAGTGCCATCCTCCCCATCTATCTACATAAAACCAGTGCCGTCTTTCCCATCTATCTACAAAAACCAGTGCCGTGCTACTGATCCATCAACATAAAACCAGTACCATCCACCCCATCTATCTACATAAAACCAGTGCAGTCTTGCCCATCTATCTACATAAAACCAGTGCCGTCCCACCCATCTATCTACATAAAACCAGTGCCACCCTACCTATCTATATAGAGAATACCAGTGCCGTACTCTCCATCTCTCTCATAAAACCAGTACCGTCCTCCCCATCTGTCTGCATAAAACCAGTGTCGTCCTCCCCATCTATCTAGATAAAACCAGTGCCGTCGTACCCAACGAACTAGATAAATCCAGTGCCATCCTCCCCATCTAACTACATAATACCAGTGCCGTCCTCTCCATCTCTCTACATAAAATCAGTGCCATCTTCCTCATCTATCTACATAAGACCACTGCCGTCCTACCCATCTATCTACATAAAACCAGTGCCACCCACCCCATCTCTCTAAATAAAACCAGTGCCGTCCTACCCACCCGTCTACATAAAACCAGTGCCATCCTACCCATCCAACTACATAAAACCAGTGCCGTCCTCCCAAACTAAGTACATAAAACCAGTATCATCCTCCCCATCTATCTACATAAAACCAGTGCCGTCCTCCCCATCTAACTACATAAAACCAGCGCCTTCCTACCCATCTAACTACATAAAACCAGTGCTGTCCTACCCAACTATCTACATAAAACAAGTGCCGTTCTCCCCATCTGTCTGCATAAAACCAGTGTCGTCCTCCCCATCTCTCTACATAAAACCAGTGTCGTCCTCCCCGTCTCTCTACATAAAACTAGTGCCATCCTCTCCATCTCTCTACAAAAAAACAGTGCCGTCCTCTCCATCCCTCTACATAAAACCAGTGCCACCCTCCCCAACTGACTACATAAAACCAGTGCCGTCTTCTCCATCTCTCTACATAAAACCAGTGCCGTCCTCTCCATCTCTCTACATAAAACCAGTGCCATCTTCCTCATCTATCTACATAAGACCATTGCCATCCGACCCATCTATCTACATAAAACCAGTGCCGTGCTACTGATCCATCAACATAAAACCAGTGCCACCCACCCCATCTCTCTAAATAAAACCAGTGCCGTCCTACCCACCCGTCTACATAAAACCAGTGCCATCCTACCTATCCAACTACATAAAACCAGTGCCGTCCTCCCCAACCAAGTACATAAAACCAGTATCATCCTCTCCATCTATCTACATAAAACCAGTGCTGTCCACCCCATCTCTCTAAATAAAACCAGTGCTGTCCTCTCCATCTCTCTACATAAAACCAGTGTCGTCCTACCCATTTATCTACATAAAAACAGTGCCATCCTAACCATCTATCTACATAAAACCATTGCCGTCCCTCCCATGTATCTACATAAAACCACTGCCATCCTCCCCATCTATCTACATAATACCAGTGCCGTCCCACCCATCTATCTACATAACACCAGTGCCATCCTCCCCATCTATCTACATAAAACCAGTGCAGTCCTACCCATCTATCTTCATAAAACCAGTGTCATCCCACCCATCTATCTACATAAAACCAGTGTCGTCCTCCCCATCTATCTACATAAAACCAGTGCCATCCTTTCCATCTCTCTACATAAAAGCAGTGCCGTCCTCCCCATCTAACTGCATAAAACCAGTGCCCCCCACCCATCTATCTACATAAAACCAGTGCCATCCTACCCATCTATCTACATAAAACCAGTGCCTCCGCACCCATCTATCTACATAAAACCAGTACCATCTTCCTCAATTATCTGCATAAGACCATTGCCGTCCTACCCATCTATCTTCATAAAACCAGTGCCATCCTACCCACCCGTCCACATAAAACCAGTGCCATCCTACCCATCTAACTAAATAAAACCAGTGCCGTCCTCCTCATCTAATTACATAAAACCAGTGCCGTCCTTTCCATCTCTCTACATAAAACAAGTGTTGTCCTCCCCATCTATCTACATAAAACCAGTGCCGTCCTACCCATCTATCTACGTAAAACCAGTGTCGTTCTCCCCATCTAACTACATAATACCAGTGCCGTCCTCTCCATCTCTCTACATAAAACCAGTGCCATTTTCCTCATCTATCTACATAAGACCATTGCCGTCCTACCTATCTATCTACATAAAACCAGTGCCGTGCTACTGATCCATCAACATAAAACCAGTGCCATCCACCCCATCTCTCTAAATAAAACCAGTGCCGTCCTCTCTATCTCTCTACATAAAACCAGCGCCGTCCTACCCATCTACCTACATAAAACCAGTGCTGTCCTACCCAACTATCTACATAAAACAAGTGCCATTCTCCCCATCTGTCTGCATAAAACCAGTGTCGTCCTCCCCATCTGTCTACATAAAACCAGTGTCGTCCTCCCGGTCTCTCTACATAAAACCAGTGCCATCCTCTCCATCTCTCTACAAAAAAACAGTGCCATCCTCTCCATCTCTCTACATAAAACCAGTGCCACCCTCCCCAACTGACTACATAAAACCAGTGCCGTCTTCTCCATCTCTCTACATAAAACCAGTTTTTTCCTCCCCATCTATCTACATAAAAGCAGTGCCGTCCTCAACATCTCTCTACATAAAACCAGTGCCGTCCTACCCATCTATCTACATAAAACCAGTGCCATCCTCTCCATCTCTCTACATAAAACCAGTGCCGTCCTCTCCATCTCTCTACTTAAAACCAGTGCCATCTTCCTCATCTATCTACATAAGACCATTGCCGTGCTACTGATCCATCAACATAAAACCAGTGCCACCCACCCCATCTCTCTAAATAAAACCAGTGCCGTCCTACCCACCCGTCTACATAAAACCAGTGCCATCCTACCCATCCAACTACATAAAACCAGTGCCGTCCTCCCCAACTAAGTACATAAAACCAGTATCATCATCTCCATCTATCTACATAAAACCAGTGCTGTCCTCCCCATCTATCTACATAAAACCAGTGCCGTCCTCGCCATCTCTCTACATAAAACCAGTGCCACCCTCCCCATCTGACTACATAAAACCAGTGCCGTCCTCTCCATCTCTCTACATAAAACCAGTGCCGTCCTACCCATCTATCTACGTAAAGCCAGTGCCGTCCTCCCCATCAAACTACATAATACCAGTGCCGTACTCTCCATCTCTCTACATAAAACCAGTGCCACCCTCCCCATCTGACTACATATAACCAGTGCCGTCCTCTCCATCTCTCTACATAAAACCAGTTTTGTCCTCCCCATCTATCTACATAAAAGCAGTGCCGTCCTCAGCATCTCTCTACATAAAACCAGTGCCGTTCTACCCATCTATCTACATAAAACCAGTGGCCCCACCCATCTATCTACATAAAACCAGTGCCATCCTCCCCATCTCTCTGCATAAAACCAGTGCCGT